>NC_134690.1:117971697-118275062 GCF_050947455.1 Rhinoderma darwinii
ATTTCAGCCGTTACGGACGCTGTTGTGTGAACATACCCTTAAAGATAGCAGCACCATCCCATGATCCTCTAATGAGTAATTAGCATATAGTGTGTGCCGTTTTAAAAGTGGATTTTAAAGATTTTGCTGCATCTGAAAAAAACATACAAGGGAATGTTTGGAAATATTGTCAGGTCATGTATCACTGCATGGTGGCGGTTCAAGGGGTTAAAACTACCAGACAGGTTCCGAGTAAACATACAATGAATAGAGAACAATTCCATCTGCCCTGGAATTTTGTATTATAAATATCTATTATATCGTTTCGAAAGTTTGTTGGAAGCCCGATTTTTCATTGGTTTAAAATGGATCACTTCATCTGTAAGCCATAACAACCAATCAGATCGCTGCTTGGATTTTTAATACCTGCTTTGGAAATTATAAAATCTTACCTGATTGGCTGCTGGTAGGGATGTAACAACCAGAGTGATGTCACACTGCTGCTGCTGACATCATAATCTGCCTCCTGGTACATTATTCAGAGACCAGACACACATCTAATACACCGCCCACTGACACCAGACCACATCCAGGAGAGGACGCACAATATTCCTCACAAGACTGTACTCCATCTCCTGCTACAAAGAGAAGCCATCAGTGCTTTGTTTTCCTGGGACATGATCAGAACAACTTCCTACATGTAACATGGGAGACATCACAGTCCTTCTACTATACTGGATAAAGGTTAGTATATATACGCAGGTTGTGTATTTTGGTATATTTGCCAACAACCCGGTTTTGTGAGAGACAGTCCAGCAAGCCGGGTTAGGAAAGGTGGTGTTTATGCAAATTTGTGTTTTCAGGCAGAAAGAGGGCGAGTGATCAATGCTTTGCTACTATGAATTTGGGTTGATTGGTAATGATAAATAGTACGGGTAAGGGGTATGAGTGAGATTATAACCTATTTGTTCATCCACACACTAACGCTCTGTTCAGTAACGGGACGTCTCTGTAATGGAAATGTCTCCAGACTTATTATGGACACAATCAGTGGCGGATTATCATATGGGCGGTTCGGGCGGCCGTCCGGGGCCCGAGGCTCCCAGGGGGCCCATGGCAGCCCGAACCGCACATAGTCTTGTAAAACTATTCAGCGCGCTAGCGCTGCTAACTGCCGCTACGGAGATGGGGAGAAGGAGCAGGGAATTGGCCGGGATAGGGGTAGGTAGCAGGCGTTAAGCACGTCTGCTAGTGCTTAGGACACGCCTCTCTGACACTGCGGGCGCCGCCATTGAGTAACAGAACAGCGACGGACGGCTGTTCTGTTACTCCAAAACTGGAAGAGAAGCTCGAAGAGAAGAGCCGGGCGGGCGGTCACCGTCGATGAGGTTAGTGGCTGCCTGTTTATCCTCCTGCCCAACTAACATTAAAGTCACTGGCCGACGCTAGGTGGGGATTATGCAGTAAGGGGGAGGGCTAACCATCTAACTGACGGCAGCTAGCTCTATGGAGGGGATAATAGTTTCCCCCCATAGAGCTCTCTTCAGTCAGGTAGACGCTCAACCCCCCCCCCCTTGCAGTATAGTAACTACTGAGGACCCTATGGGGGGAAGGGGGGATTATTCCTAGAGCCTGCTGCCTGCAGTCAGATGTTTAGACCCCCTTGCAGTATAACACTCCCACCCCCCCATAGAGCTCTCAGCAGTTATTATATTTTATTTTATTATTTTTTTAATAAAAATGTGTGTTTGGTGCAACTTTGTAATTACATTTTATTAGAAAATATTTTCACTTTTTGAGATACTGCTGCTTTGTATCCTGTATCCGTCAGGTCAGCAGGACTGACGGGATCAGTGAAACGGGCCCTGCGCTAAATTATAATCTTAGATGTGATAGATTTGAGGTGGATCCTGTGTGTCACTGATCCGGTCAGTCCTGCTGACCTGACGGATACAGGATACAAAGCAGCTGTATCTCAAAAAGTAAAAAATATTTTTTAATAAAATCAATCAATCACACTGATACACACACATACATTTTTTATATATATATATATATATATATATATATATATATATAAATAATATAAAGTTTATAAATGTGTACATAGCCATGTGGCACTATATACAAGGGGGAGCGCTGTGAGGCACTATATACAAGGGGGAGCGCTGTGAGGCACTATATACAAGGGGGAGCGCTGTGAGGCACTATATACAAGGGGGAGCGCTGTGTGGCACTATATACAAGGGGGAGCGCTGTGAGGCACTATATACAAGTGGGAGCGCTGTGAGGCACTATATACAAGGGGGAGGGCTGTGTGGCACTATATACAAAGGGGGAGGGCTGTGTGGCACTATATACAAGGGGGGCTGTGTATTGCTATCCACAGCGGTATGTGTGTGGCTCTCTTTATAGGGGGGCTTTTTGGTGCTATTTACAAGAGGGGGAGGGCTGTGTGGTGCTCTCTACAGGGGGGCTGTATGGCACTATCTATAGGGGGCTGTGTGTAACGCTCTCTATGGGGGGGATGTGTGATATATAGAGGGGGCTGTGTATGGCGATATCTATGGGGGTGTGTAATATCTACAGGGTCTGTGTGTGGCACTATGTACAGGGGGCTGTGTGTATGTGGTGTTTTACAGTATGTGGTATTATTATATTCAGGTGCGCAGTGTTTGGTGCTATTATATTTAGGGGCACAGTATGTGGCACCTTGATAACTTTATTTTAGTTTATAGGTGTGGAAATGTTGGAAAAGTGAGGAGACGTCTGAGTGGCAAATTCTGCAGAAATGAGTCATGGCCGGGAGAAGTCGTCAAGAGGAAAAAACTACTAGAATCTTAGACGTCGTCACCTGTGAGTCACTAGATTTACAGAGAATCTGTCACCTCTCCTGACATGTTTATTATAGGAAATCCTTGTATTTCACAAAAAGTCTTTCTGCAGTCCAGGACTGATAGACAATTCCCCATGTCAGGAGGATGTGTCCCTGCACAGTGTAATACGGTCAGTATGTAGGGACACAGCCCTGTGACAAGGGGAATTGTAACACCCATTTGTTAATGCTTGCCCATAAAGGTAGTTTTAAAAACAGTAACGGGGCGGCGGTGCGGAAGGGGGGCCCAAGTTTGGGTAACAGCCTAGGGCCCATGGTCTACTTAATCCGCCACTGGACACAATCCATTATAACATTAATTTTTATATCCATGTTACAGACAATTCTTTTGGTTATTGATATAAATTAGACTTTCAACGTTAGTGTTTACTGAAAATTACAATGTTATATATGTCTCATAATGAGAGCCACTGTAGTTTATATGAGAAGAATGTGTTGTGCTGGTTACTATGGTGATATCAGCCATCTTGGGGCTTATGTCAGAAGAATGCATTGTGCTGGTTGCTATGGTGATACCAGCCATCTTGTGCCTCATATGAGAACAATGTGTTGTGCTGATTGAAATGGCAGACATATTGGAACTTATGGGAGAAGATTGAACCTCATTTAACACAACTGTCTAATAGAAAAACTGGATTTGTTGACCATAGCAACCAATCACAGTGCAGCTTTCATATATCCAGCGCAGTGGAAAAAACCTGAAAGCTGAGCTTTGATTGGTTGCTATGGGTCACAGGATATGTTTTTCTATTAAACAGTTTTGTTAAATGCGGCTCAATGTGCTGTGCTGGTTACTATGGTGATGGCAGCCATCTTGTTACAGTCAAAGGCAGTTGGTGTGAGCAGCCTGATACTGGATATAACTATATAAAGTTTGTTTGTTTGAAGCCCAATCAGGGAATAGCTATTTTTGATTGGACATTGAACAAAGTTTGCCTCCTTTTGCGATTTTTGATTGGATTAAAAATCGCTTTTACTGAAAGTCACTTTTACTGAACAAAGTTCAGGGACAAGTTTGCCATCGACTTGGATCGCTCCTGCCATTGCCCAATGAACCACCAAAGTTTCTGCAGATTTATTTCATCAGCGATGAAAAGCTTCAAGTTCAGCAACGACAGAGTAACGTCCCTGGAACTCGGGCCGACATTTTGCTGGAACTGCAGCAGATGTTTCACGAACATCGCTGTTATGTCGAGATATTCAAGAGCTCTTTAGAAATGATGACTTCGGATAACTACAAAGTGGTCATCAAGGCTGACCGAAGGCCAACAGGAGAGCATGAGCGGTTATACAACGCACCAACTGTCAATGAAGTTGCTGTCGTCATTGTTCAGGAATTTGAAAATCGGGATAATGTGCTGCAGAAGTGTGATAATCAACTGCAGAGAGTTTCTGAAACCCATCGATCATATAACGCACTTCAGTACCCACTGATCTTTTGGCAAGCCGAAGACGGATACGATATTCAAATCCAAGTACCGGAAATGTTACCGCCGGGAAAAAAGCTTTGTGCATGGCCTTCTACGCCTGTCGAATTATGATGCGGGCGAGCCGTTCAAATCACCTCTTGATGTGCCGAAATCTTTTCCATCAGTTTTTGGTTGATATGTATGCCAAAATCGAAACGGGACGACTTCACTTCATCCGTTTCAATCAGAATGCATTTCGCGCTGAAAGCTATATCCACCTTCGAGATGCTTTCGTCAACGATGGAAACACGAGCAATGTTGGTCAGATGGTTATCTTGCCTTCCAGCTTCACAGGGAGCTCTCGATATATGCACGAATACACTCAAGACTCCATGACATATGTGCGAAAATACATAAGGCCTGACCTGTTTATTACTTTTACGTGCAACCCAACATGGAAAGAAATTTGCCAAGAGCTCTTGCCAGAACAATCGGCGACAGATAGACACGATCTTGTAGCCCGAGTCTTTCGACAAAAGGTTATCAAGATCATGAATGTCCTCACGAAGGGCAAGGTATTTGAAGAAACTTAATGCTTCATGTTCACAATCGAATGGCAAAAACTAGGTTTGCCTCACGCACATATACTGATCTGGCTGAAGGAGAATATCCGACCAAATCAGATAGATTCTTTCATTAGTGCAGAGATCCCAAATGCACAATAAGATCAAAAGCTATTCGACATCATCATGAAGAACATGGTCCATGGATCATGTGGAAGATGGAATCCAAGCTCCCCATGCATGAAAGATGGCTTCTGTACAAAGATATTCCCAAGACAGCTGATCCATGAAACTCAGTCTGGACATGATGGTTATCCACTTTATCGCAGAAGAAAAGTGGGAGAAGGCGGGTTCACTGCATTGATGAAGATAAAGATTGGCAATAGTTACCAGGACATCGAGGTTGACAACAGATGGATTGTACCCTACTCGCCATTTTTTTCCAAGACCTTTCAATCTCACGTCAATGTTGAATATTGCAACTCAGTTAAAGCGATCAAGTACATCTGCAAATATGTCAACAAAGGATCGGATCAAGCAGCATTTGGCTTGGAAAGACAAGGAAGAACAACTGATGAAATCAATCGCCAAGAAAGACAAGAAAGAACAATTGATGAAATTGATCGTTTCCAAACTGGACGTTACATCAGTAGCAACGAGGCTGTATGGCAAATTTTGGACTTTCCAACTCACGACCGCTATCCGACGGTAGTTCATCTCAACGTCCATTTGGAAAATGAACAGAGAGTCTACTTCACCGAGGAAACTGCTACACAAGAAGTGTTGCAGCCCAAAGACACCACGCTGACAGCATTGTTCAAGCTTTGCCAACAAGATGACTTTGCAATGACACTCCTATACTGCGATGTTCCAATGTATTATACGTGGAATAAATCTTCAAGAGTTTTCAAGCTAAGAGTCCAAGGAACACCAGTTGAAGGTCATGTTGGAATCATGTCAAGTGATGCTCTTGGCAGAGTCTACACAGTGCACCCAAACAACCACGAGTGCTTCTTCCTCCAGTTGCTTCTTCACACAGTAGCAGGCCCAACATCGTTTGTTAGTCTCAAGACTGTTGGCAACCATGTTTGTACAACCTATCGGCAAGCATGTCAAGAAAGGGGACTACTTGAGAGTGATTCTCATTGGGACAAGACTTTAGAGGAAGCAGCAACCTGCCAATTACCAGCAAGCTTACGAAACCTATTTTCTGTCATACTCACGACGTGTGGACCATCCAAGCCACTTGAACTGTGGGAAAAGTACAAAGAGCACCTCTCGGAGGATGTTCTTCTGCAAGCACGACGGCAAAACCCGGGACTCCAATCGGACAGCTGTACTCCGCATATGTTCAACATGCCATTGATCCTACTTGAAGAAAAGACCCTCATGATGGTTGGAAAGTGACTTGAGCAACTGGGACTTCCCGTGACGGAAAGGAACAACGACAAAATACTTGGATGGGAATTGCTTCAGGAAACAAGCTATTGCATGAGCGCTCTGGAGACTTATCTTGCAACGAATGAACCTCTTTTGGTTGCTGACCAAACAACGGCGTACAATCAGATCTTGGACACGGTTGTGAAAAACACCGGTGGTATTGTCTTCTTGGATGCTCCTCGTGGAACAGGTAAGAGATTTGTCATAAACTTGTTGATGGCAAAGATCCGACAACAATCCAGGATTGCTCTGGCTGTTGTGTCCTCAGGCATTGCGGCAACATTTCTTGATGGTGGCAGAACTGCCCATTCAGCGTTCAAATTACCGCTCAACTTGACTCGAGATACGTCTCCTGTTTGTAACATCAGCAAAGGTACTGGTGTGGCAAATGTCCTGCAAGAATGTTTGATGATTATCTGGGATGAATGCACGATGGCACACAAGTTGGCGCTTGAAGCTCTGGATCGAACTTTGCAGGACTTGCGTGGAAACAATACAGTCATGCGAGGTGTCATTTTGGTGTTGGCTGGTGATTTCTGTCAGACGCTGCCTATTGTTCCAAAGGGAACATCAGCAGACGTATTGAAAGCTTGCTTGAAGCAGTCAGTGTTGTGGAAGTATGTGAAGAAGATGAGTCTGACTACCAATATGCGACTTCATCTGCATGGAAATGCCACAGCTGGTGAGTTTGCTAGCAGATTACTCAATCTGGGGAATGGAGATGTTCAAGTTGACAATGGGACGGAACTGATCAGCTTCCATGATGATTTCGCAAATTTTCTCAAGTCGGTGGAAGAGCTTACAAACAGTGTCTTTCCCAACATCGCGTTCAACTACAGAAATCATGAATGGTTATGTCAACGGGCAATACTGGCTCCAAAAAATGATTCTGTCAACACCATCAATCAGTAAATTCAAATGACTCTGCCAGGTCAAGAAAAGCTGTACAAGTCCACCGCCACAGTTATTGACCTCGATCAGGCGGTGCACTATCCGACAGAATTTCTCAACTCTTGAGCTGCCTGGCTTACCTGCCCATCAATTGATGTTGAAGGTTGGCTCACCTATCATGCTGTTGAGAAACATCAACGCTCCGAAACTTTGCAAAGGGACGAGGCTGTGTGTCAAGAAGTTGATGGACCATGTAATTGAGGCCACCATACAAACAGGATGTGCCAAGGGGGAAGTTTTCTTTATTCCTCGTATTCCCCTCGCTCCAAATGATGTTCCTTTCGAGTTCAAGCGGCAACAGCCTAGCCTTCGCAATGACAATTAACAAGGCTCAAGGTTAATCCCTGAAAGTGGCAGGAATACACCTTCAAAGTCCCTGCTTTTCCCATGGGCAACTATATGTTGCTTGCTCCAGAGTCGGCACTGCAAATAATCTCTACATCTTGGCACCGGATCAAAAGACAAAAAACATTGTTTACAAGAAAGCTTTGGAATAGAAACATGCAGTTCTAAATCAACACTATATAAATCTGTAATTTATATATTGCTTCATTTCATTTATTTTATACTTCCAATAACATTATTTACACTCTCTAGCAATTAAATTCATATTGAGAGGTAGCAATTAAATTCATACTGAGAGGCATTTAAATAGTGAGCTTTTACTCTATCTATACCGTTAGTTAACCTCCTGAGCAACGCCGGGTATAAAAGCTAGTATCTTATATAATTACAGATCCAGAACCAAGCTCATACAAATATACAGTGCCGGAACCAAGCTGAGTTCATAAATAAAGCACTAGCACCAACCTCAGTACATATATACAGCACCAGAAGCAACCTCAGTACATAAATACAGCACTAGAACCAAGCTCAGTACATATATACATCCCCAGAACCAATCTCATTTGTATATACAGCACCAGAACAAAGCTGAGTACTTACATACAGGTCAGAACCAAGATCAGTACATATATACAGCACCAGAACAAATACAGCTCAATTTAGTGCAACCCCTGCCGTATAGGTTTGCACGACATAAAATGACAGCTCCCAGCATGGCCCGAACAATGGTAAGGATATGCTGGGATATGCGTTTTCACCCAAAAAAATCATACCACCATCATATCGCTGCAGATCATACAGTGACTACATTACTGATTAGAGGCAGAAGAAACATTTACATTTAGTGACTCACCGGTGACGTCTCAGATTCTAGTTCTTTTCTTCTCCCTCCGGTTCAGACCTCTATGATGGATTTCTACCGGCCATGACCCATTTCTGCAGTTTTCCACTCAGATGTCTTCAGTTTCTCACTTTTAAAACATTTCTGCACCTAAAAACGAAGTTAAAATTCTCAACACCTTTAAATATAATAAAGCGCCATACACTGAACCACTAACTATAATAGTGCCATACACTGTGTCCCTGATTATAATAGTACCATACACTGTCACACACATACACCGTGCCCCCTGTAGATAGTGCCCCTATAGCCCCCTTTAGATAGTGACCCCCATAGAGCCTCTGTAGATAGTGCTCCACATACAGCCCTCTGTAGATAGTGCCCACATATGGACTCCAGAGCTGCAAGGCAATAGTGTTAACTAGTGAGCCACCGTGCTGCCCTACATATAGCTTCTTCTATAGATAGTGCTCCATGTATAGCCCACCACTGTAGATAGTGTCTCACATATAGCTCCCCCTGTGTATAGTGTTCCACATATAGCACACCCCCGTAGACAGTGCCCTACATATAGCCACCCTGTAGCTAGTGCCCCACAGGTAACCCACCCCTATATATAGTGTCCCACATATAGCCCACCCCTATAGAAAGTGCCCTAAAAAATAGCTCCCCTATACATAGTTCTCTATATATAGCCCACCCCTGTATAGTGTCTCACATATAGCTCCCCCTGTATAAAGTGCCCCACATATAGACCCTCCTATTGATAGTGCCCCAAATCCCCACATATAGACCCCCCTGTAGGAAGTGGCCCACATCCACACATACAGACCCCCTGTATATAGTGGCCCACATATAGACCACCCCTGTATATAGTGGCCCACATATAGACCCCCCTGTATATAGTGCCCCACATATAGAACCCCCTGTATATAGTGGCCCACATATAAACGACCCCCCTGTAGATAGAGCCCCCACTATAAATAATGCCACAGTTTTATTAGAAAAAAACAAAAAAACTTTACATACTCACATGATCCCGTATCACATCTGAGCAGGTCTGCTGGAGCTGAACGACACGTCGTTCAATGACGCTGATTGGCGGGGCAGAATGACTTGCCCCGTCAATCAACGCCTTTCAAGCACGGAAGCGATGTGATGACGTCATTGCGCCGCTTGCGTCGTTGAAATGTGCTGATTGGCGGGGCAAATCATTTTGCCCCACCAATCAGCGTCATTGTAAGGCGCTGAATGGTCGGGCACATGGTTGGAATATGCTCGGCCATTCAGCGCTAATGCATGTATTTGGCTGTCGCTAGCAGCGGGGCCCACTACATAACGGCTACTAGCAGCGCCACTGGGCATATGGGGGGCGCGTGTCGGCTGGCGTCACGGGCTCCCTCAAGCCACGGGCCTCATAGCAGCTGCTACGTCTGCTACCGCGGTAGTTACGCCACTGGGACGTAACGAACGGGACCCTTTGTTACATCCTATGCTTCTGCTGTCAGTTGCTCTGTACTGCAAATGCAGAAGCTGGTTTGTAGGGAGAAAGCTGGTGCCATTTTGGAGAAGACCGGCTGCAGGTAAGGTGTGTGTGCGCGGGGTATTTGTGTGTGTTGGGGTCTGTGTGTGGTGCGGTTGCATGTTTGGGGGAGTTTGTGTGTGGGGGAGGTTAACGGAGCAGCAGTGCTAGCCGGAGCAGCCGTGCTCGCCGCTGCCTGACGGAGCAGCAATACTCGCCGCTGTTCCTTCAAAACAGCTGATTTGCGGCTATGAAGGATCAGTGGCACACGAGTGCCACTGATCCTTCACAGCCGCTTATCAGCTGTTTTGAAGGATCAGGGGCGAGCACTGCTGCTCCGTCGGGCAGCGGCGAGCACCACTGCTCCAGTGAACACTGCTGCTCCATTGACCCACATACACAAACCCCCTAAACATACAGGTCAGGTGTGCGTGGTTTTGTGCATGGTTTTGTGTGTGGGGGTCCGTGTGTGGCGCGGTTGCATGTTTGGGGGGTATTTTTGCCCATAGTTCTTGCATTAGCTTCAATGGCCGCAGACGAAAACTGCCCCAAAAACAGTGGAAAAAAGTGCAGGCAGTTTAAGGCTGGGTTCACACGTGGCGGAATTTCACTTGAATTCCGCTACGGACACTCCGCAGCGTTAATCCGCAGCGGAGCCGTTTCTCCATTGACTTCCACTTAAATTTAGAAGTGTTCGTTTAGACGATGCATAAAATTCCGCTGCGGAGCATAGGCTGCGGAGCGGAATTTGGTGTCCGCAGCATGCTCTGTCTGTTGCGAAGCAGTGGCGGACTGGTTGCGGACTCATGGCGGAATTTCTCCATTGACTTCAATGGAGATTCTAAATTCCGCAATGGAGTCCGCAGGTGTCATGCACATGTTATGTGTGCTGCGGATGCGTCTTACTTTTTTAACATGACATTTCTTCATTCTGGCTGGACCTATGTATTTCTAGGTCTACAGCCAGACTGAGGAAGTCAATGGGGCTCCCGGAATTACGGGAGCGTTGCTAGGAGACGTCAGTAAATAGTCACTGTCCAGGGTGCTGAAAGAGTTAAGCGATCGGCAGTAACTGTTTCTGCACCCTGGATAGTGACTACCGATCCCAATATACAGCAACCTGTAAAAAAATAGAAGTTCATACTTACCGAGAACTCCCTGCTTCTGTCTCCAGTCCAGCTTCCCAAGTGACGGCTGCAGCCAATCACAGGCTGCAGCGGTCACATGGACTGCCGCGTCATCCAGGGAGGTAGGGCTGGATGCCGAAAGAGGGACGCGTCACCAAGACAACGGCCGGTAAGTATGAAATTCGTTTACTTTCACTAGGGAAAGTGCTGTCCCTTCTCTCTATCCTGCACTGATAGGGAGAAGGGAAGCACTTTTCCCGCAGTCCGCAGCAGCTAGTCCGCATCAATTTACTGCACATTTTGGGCAGATCCGCAGCCGTAATCCGCAACCGGGATTAGGTGCGGCATTGATGCGGACAGTTGCGGAGGAAATCCGCCACGTGGGGGCATGCCCTAAAATCGGCTTCAGATTTCCTGTAGGAATTCTGAAGCACATTTTTTTTTCTGCATGCAAAGCACTCTTTGTGAACAGGGCCTAAGGGTGTATTCAGACAGTGCAGTTTTGCTGCATCTTTCCCGCACGGACGAGAACCACATCGAATAGCGCATGCGTTTTTAGCCCAACTTTTTCAATGCGGTTTACAGCTGCGTGAAGAAAACGCGGCAAAACCGCACTGTTTGAATACACCCTAAGAATTATGTTTTTTTATTCAAATAAAAATTTCCCTGCACAATCCTCGTTAACCATTTCATTATTTTTTTTAAACGTAGATCATCGAAGTAGTCCAAAGTATCTACAACGTAGTGCAAATGGTCAAGCAGAACCTGAAAAATAAAAAAATAAAGTTAGTAATATAAAAAATAAAAATCTTCTCACCTACAGAGACTTCTGTCCCTGCACCGCAATAGAAAATACAGGCCAATGAAAAATTATTCCCTTAGGGCATGCTCACACACCGCTCAAAAAAAAAACAAAAACACGTCGTGTAAACGTGTAAAATGCACTAGCGTTTCTTGTGAAGCTCCTTTTAAAATACAGGCGTTTTTTACATGTTTTTCACATTTTTATACGTATTTTGTGTAATTAGGAGTCCCATTGACTACGGGAACATTTGGCGCGCTTTTCGTGCCAAAATAATTACCAAGACGTTTCTTTTTTTCCACAAAGCCTTTTTTAAAAACGTTCGCGTAAAAAATTGTGTTGTATCTGCTAACGGCGCGCTTTCCTATTGATGTCAATGGAAAGCAGTATCAAGTGTTTTGGGACGCATCTTTCAAGGGGCTGTTTACATGTTTTGTGCGTGCTTTTTGCTAGTTTTTTGGCACATAATTAGGAGTCCCATAGGCTATGGGAACATTTGGCATGCTTTACGTGCCAAATAATTGATGAGATGCTTTTTTTTTTATTTGTATGTACTAACGGCGCGCTTTCCCATTGATGTAAATGGGAAGCTTAATCAAGAGTTTGACGCGTTTTTCGGCATGTAAAATGTGTCAAAAACTGATTTAAATACACTCCGCGTGAAACTGTCAATTGAAAAGTCATTGACCACAGGGTCTTCCTTCTTGACTTTCTTCATTCTTAGGCATTATTCACACGGACATTTTAAATTTAAACAACGGCCGTCACATGGACCTATATAATTCAATGTGGTTGTTCACATGGCCGTTGTTTTTAATGGACAGTGTGAAGGGTCCGTGAGAAAATAGGACATGTCCAATTTTTCATGCTTCACGCATCCTTCCATAGACTCTAGTCTATGGGGGATGCGTAATATCTTGCCCTGCAGATTAGAGCACGGATGCACCTCTGGCATGAAAAACTGCCATTTTTTTATGTCCGAGATGTTCAACGCCCGTGTAAATCTAGCCTTAGCGTTTTGGTGAGTCCTGTAGATACTGCCAATAACACTCCCAAAATGAGAGCTGGATATTGCTTAGCAATTTGAAGACACCTTTTCCTGGCTTGTAGCCAAAAAAAAGGGAGGTGGGGTGAGTCTCCCTCCCACATTTACAGCAGCTGTGGGTCAGGCTGCTTTGCCTGATCACACCTTGCTGTAATTCTGGGAAGTGCTCCCTCTGGTGGCCAACATAGGAAAACATGTCAAATTATTATTTAATTTTTAATACTTTCCACTTTGTGGAAGAAAAAAAAACGATAGCAAAAAAACTTTAAAAAAATAATAAAAATAAGTAACTTACTTAAAACAAATGTTTTATTTTGGCAACATATTCCCTTTAACCCTCTTCAGGACTGAGCATATTTAGCCTTCAGGACGAAACCGATTTTTCAAATCTGACGTGTCACTTTATGTGGTAATAACTTCGGAATGCTTTTACCTATCCAAGTGATTCTGAGAATGTTTTCTCGTGACATATTGCACTTTATGTTAGGGAAAAAATTTGGTCGATAAATTCAATATTTATTTGTAAAAAACACCAAGATTTAGAGAAAATTAGCAAAAATTGGCACTTTTCTAAATTTAAATGTATCTAATTGTAAGGGCTTGTTTACACGAACGTGTTATTCGTCCGTGCGACGCGCGTGATTTTTACGCGTGTCGTACGGACCTATAATAGTCTATGGGGCCGTGCAGACAGTCCGTGATTTTTGTGCAACGTGAGTCCGTTGCAAAAAACTCATGACCTGTTCTATATTTGTGCGCTGTTCGTGCATCACGCACCCATTGAAGTCAATGGGTGCGTAAAAACCACGCATGTCACACGGAAGCAGTGAAAAGGATGAATGAAAACAGAAAAGCACCACGTGCTTTTCTGTTTACAAACATCCAAATGGAGTGTCATAATTATGGCGGCTGCGCGAAAAGCACGCAGCCGCGCATCATATGCTGAGGCCACACAGAGCTGTTAAGTGCCTTTTGCGCACGCAAAACGCTGCGTTTTTTGCGTGCACAAAACGCACACGCTCGTATAAATAAGGCCTAAAACAGATAGTAATACCACACAAAATACTTGCTAGTTTACATTTCCCTTATGTCTACTTTATGTTTGCATTGTTTTTTGAACATTCTTTTATTTTTCTAGGACGTTACAAGGCTTAGAACTTTAGCAACAATTTCTCATATTTTCAAGAAAATTTCAAAAGCCTATTTTTTCAGGGACCAGTTCAGTTCTGAAGTGGCTTTGAGGGCCGTATATATTAGAAAGTCCCCATAAGTCACCCCAGTTTGAAAACGGCACCCCTCAAGTATTCAAAACAGCATTCAGAAAGTGTTTTAACCCTTTAGGCGTTTCACAGGAATTAAAGCAAAGTGAAGGTGAAATTTACAAATTTCATTTTTTTGGGGGGGAAAATTCATTTGTAATACATTTTTTCTGTACCACAGAAGGTTTTACCCAAGCAATACAACTCAATATTTATTGCCCAGATTCTGCAGTTTTTAGAAATATCCCACAAGTGGTCCTAGTGCGGTAATGGACTGAAGCACCGGCCTCAGAAGCAAAGGAGCACCTAGTGGATTTTGGGGCCTCCTTTTTTTTTAAATATATTTTAGGCACCATGTTAGGTTTGAATAGGTCTTGTGGTACCAAAACAGTAAAGACCCCCCAAAAGTGACCCTATTTTGGAAACTACACCCCTCAAGGAATTTATCTATGGGTATAGTTAGCATTTTGAACCCACAGTTTTTTTGCTAAATTTATTTGAATTAGTATGTGTAGATGAAAATCTAAATTTTTTGTGAAAAAACGTAGACATTTTAAATTTTTACAAGGAATAAAGGAGAAAAAGCACCCCAACATTTGTAAAACAATTTCTCCCGATTACATAAATACCCCATATGTGGTAATAAAGTGCTGTTTGGACCCACACCAGGGCTTAGAAGGGAAGGAGCGCTATTTGGCTTTTGGAGCTTAAATTTAGCTGGAATAGTTTTTGGGTGTCATGTCGAATTTGCAAAGCCACTGAGAGACCGAAACAGTGGAAGTCCCCCAAAAGTAACCCCATTTGGGAAACTACACCACTTAAGGAATCTATCTAGGGGTATAGTGAGCATTTAGACCCCACACGTCTTTTGCAGAATTTATAAGAATTATTTCCACTAAAATTTAGAATTTTTTCAATTTCACAAAGGATAAAGGAGAAAAAGCACCCCAACATCTGTAAAGCAATTTCTCCCGAGTACGGCTATACCCCACATGTGGTCATAAATGTTTTTTTCATTAGAAAGTAATTAATCCTTTCCGAACTGATCCATATTTTGCTTTTTCTTTTTTCCTCCCCACTTTCCGAGAGCCACAACTTATTAATTTTTCCGTCAATAGAGCGGTGTGAGGGCTTATTTTTTGCTAGACGAGCTGTAGTTTTTATTGGTACCATTTCTTGGTACATAAGACTTTTTGAGCACTTTTTATTACATTTTTTGTTAGAGCCAAGGGGGCCAGAAAACGGCAATTTTGCAGTTTAAAATTCTTTATTTTTCACGGCGTTCACCATGCAAGTTCAATAATGGTATATTGCAATAGCTTGGACTTTGACGGACGCAGTGATACCAATTTTGTGTATTTTTTTTATTTTTTTACATTACTTTAGAGAAAAAATGTGAAAAGGTTTTATTTTTGGACTTTAAATATTTATTTAATTTTTTCCACTAATAATAACTATTTACTTTTGTTTTTACATATTTTATTAGTCCCCCTAGGAGACTTGAACCAGCAATCATTAGATCAGTGGTAGAATATTGTGATTTTTACATGCTCCTGTAACAGCGCGATCGCTGTTTCTGTCCGTTAGTCCCGGGTATCAGCTGTAATACACAGCTGACACCCGCACCGTATGGTGCGGGCTCAGCGCGTGACACGCTCCATATATCACCCCCCACACCACGACATGCTATTAAGTCATGGTCAGGGTTTAATGGTGCAGAGTGAAAATTAAAATTTTCCACTGAAAATATGTTGCACTATATGTTTTTCCCAGTTTGTGCCACAAATACCTCATAAAATATTAACCGGGTTCACCCGGGTATGGCGATGCCATATCTGTGGACGTAAACTGCTGTTTTGGCACGCTGTAGGACTCAGAAGAGAGGGGGCGCCATTTGGCTTTTGGAGCGCAGATTTTGCTTGGTAGTAGCTCTGGCGTTTTGCTGGTATTTCAGTTTATAATGTGGGGGAATATGTAGGCTGGGCAGAGTACATCAGGGGCATAATAAGAGGGTATAATAGTGGGGTAAATAAATAATAATCTGCAGATATGTGGCCAGTGTCGCACTTATAAATGGCACCCGATCCTATCCGCTTTTGGAACACTGCACATTTTGCATTGCCATAATCTGGGAGCCGGAACTTTTTTTATTTTTTCCCCATCGGAGCTGCGTGTGGGCTTATTTGTTGCGGGACAATCTGTAGTTTTCATTGGTACCATTTTGGGGTACATGCGATTTTGTTGATCACTTTTTATTCCATTTTTCGGCAAGCAAGGTGACCAAAAACAATCAATTCTGACAATTTTTTTTTTTTTTTACGGTGTCCACCCTGGGCTATAAATGACCATTATATTTTATTCTGCGGGTCAGTACGATTACGGCGATACCATATGTATATAGGTTTTTTATGTTTTGCAGCGTTTGCGTAATAAAAGAACTTATTTAGAAAATAAATTATTTTTTGTGTCACCATATTCTGAGAGCCATAACTTTTTTATTTTTCAGTCAAAAAATCTGTGTAAGGGTTTGTTTTTTGCAGGACAGGTTGTAGTTTGTTTCGGTATTATTTTGGCGTGCATGCGACTTTTTGATTACTTTTTATTGTATATTTTGGGAGGGGTGGTGACCAAAAAATAGTGATTCTGGCATTGTTTTTCGTTTATTTTTTTTGCGGTGTTCACCGTGCGGGAAAAATAATATTATAGTTTTATAGTTGGGTTCGTTACAAACACAGTGATACCAAATATGTGTACTTTTACTATAGGAAAAAAAGCAGTTCTTGTTTATGTCACTTATAACTTTTATTTTTACACTTTTTTTAAAACATTTTTATTTATTTTTTTACTTTTTTTACTTGTGCCACTAGGGGACACTTAGACTTGCAGCTCTCATCGCTGCTGGAATACATTACACTACCTACGTAGTGTAATGTATTCTAACTGTCATTGTGACGTAACAGTCACACTGACAGGAAGCTTGCGACGACCACCCTCCGGCTGGTACTCATAGGCTTCTGTACATGGCAGCCCGGAAGCCATTGTCTGGCGTCCAGTTGCCATGGGTGCCATCGCCAGCCCCTGTGATTTCACGTGGGAGCAGCCGATCGGCGCTAAACAACTTAAGGCTGGATTCACACGAGCGTGGCGTTTTTACGCACGCAAAAACGTGCCGTTTTGCCTGCGCAAAAGGCACTTAGCTCCGTGTGGCCTCAGCATATGATGCGCGGCTGCGTGCTTTTCGCGCAGCCGCCATCATTATGACACTCCGTTTGGATGTTTGTAAATAGAAAAGCACGTGGTGCTTTTCTGTTTTCATTCATCCTTTTGACAGCTGTTGCGCGAATCACGCTGTTCGCATGGAAGTGCTTCCATGTGACATGTGTGGTTTTCACGCACCCATTGACTTCAATGGGTGCGTGATGCGTGAAAAACACCCAAGGGACGGACATGTCGTGACTTTTTTTCAGTGGACTCACGCTGCGTAAAAATCACGCACATGTCTGCATGGCCCCATAGACTAATATAGGTCCGTGCGACGCGCGTGAAAATCACCCGCGTTGCACGGACGTATTTCGCTTTCGTCTGAATAAGGTCTAATTGTGGCGATCAAAATTGAACGCCGCAATTAAGGGGTTAACTGCCGAAATCAGCGGCGATGGGCCACTCGATCGGCAACGGGGAATTAAGGGCAGACACCCTGCACAGTTAACCGCTGCTACGGTGTAGCGCCGCGCGGCGGTTAACTGTCAAAGCACTGACGTAACTGCACGTCGAGGTGCGCGAACTTACTGCACACATCGACGTGCAGTTACGTCAAGGTGCGAGAAGGGGTTAAAAGCAGCATATTGTAATAGCAGGTGTGATTAGCAATTACCCCTTGTTTAAACGGTGCAGCTTTGATGCAGATTTTGCATGCATTATTTAAGCCAAAACCAGTATTGGATACAGGAGAGAAGACACTTCAAGGCCTTCCTATATTTCTTCTGTTTAGGTTCCATTCCCGGTTCTGGCTTAAAAAAATATATGCAAAATCTGCATCAAATCTGCCGCATGTGAATTCACCCTTATACCAAGCGGCACAAATAATATTGTTCCATTTGGTGAAAATTTAGAACACAAAATACTGAGCTTATCAATATAGTACTATCTTTTTCTTCAGGCCTATGCACTGGTTCCTACGGGCCGGATACGCTGCGTAAAAACTGCGCAGCGTATCCGACCTGGAACCTGCAGCACCTTCCGTCCGAAAAACCGCACACATTGTGGTTTTTCAAACTGAATTTCCGCTGCGGAAAGCAGCACTGTGGGGAAAAAAAATGCAATTTATACTTTAAATTCCGGAGCTGTTTTCTCCTGAAAACAGCTCCGTAATTTCAGCCGTAACGGCCGTGCACGTGTAAACATACCCTAAGGGTATGTTCACACGGCAGCCTCCGTTACGGCTGAATTTACGGAGCTGTTTTCAGGAGAAAACAGCTCCGGAATTTCAGACGTAATGGCATGTGCAGGCGCTTTTCGCTGCGTCCATTACGGGCGTAATTGGAGCTGTTTTCCCATGGAGTCAATGGAAAACGGCTCCAATTACGTCTCAAGAAGTGACAGGCACTTCTTTGACGCGGGCGTCTTTTTTAAAAAAAATGACCGTCGGCACAGAACATCGTAAAGCCCATTCAAATGAATGGGCAGATGTTTGCCAACGCTTTGGTGCCGTATTTTCGGACGGAATTCGAGGTTAAAACGTCCGAATTACGTCCCTAAATAGGGTGTGTGAACCCAGCCTTACAGTGAAGGATTAATGCAAGTCATCAATCTTCTACAAATTTATTGTTTGCAGTATTTTTCCCAATTTTGCCACTTTCCTAAATATATTTTTCACTCTTATATGATCAATTTCCAATAATTTTTTAATAGTAAATAATTTTACCTGCTAATTTTCTTAATTCAGCAATAGTTTTTTGTGAGATATCAATTATATCGCAATTGCAAACCTTTCTGCAAAAAAAACCTGTTTATATATAACACCCTTCCTTCCCTTTTCTCTTTAAATTCACTTACATCACCCACAATCGCACAATAAAGTTGTCTTACAATTTTAACATAATATTTCAAATAATCGAAAAATGTTACACAAATATTTTTGCAATCCTTTATAATTCGTCCACATATGTACTATGTCCTCTTTCTTTTGTTGACATCTCTTACATCTAAGCCTCCGTGAGCCCTGGATATGTGTTTATTTGTTCTGGAGTATAAGGGCGGATTTACACGAACGCGATATACGTCTGTGCCACCCGCGTGTTTTTCACGCGTGTCGCACGGACCTATGCAAGTCTATGGGGCAGTGCAGACTGTCCGTGATTTTTGCGCAGCGTGAGTCCGCTGCGTAAAACTCACGACAGGTCCTATATTTCTGCGTTTTTCGCACATCACACACCCATTGAAGTCAATGGGTGCGTGAAAATCACGCGCACCACACGGAAGCACTTCCGTGGGACGCATGATATTTGCGCAACAGCAGTCAAAAGTATGTTTGGAAACAGGAAAGCACATCCAAACGGAGTGTCATAATGATGGCGGCTGCGTGAAAATCACGCAGCCGCACATTCTATCGGATGACACACAGTGCTATTAAGTGCCTTTTGCACACGCAAAACGCAGCGTTTTTTGCGTGCGCAGAAACGCACACGCTCGTTTAAGTCCACCCTAATATAGATTGTGAACAATAAAGAATTGTAAAACTGGGGCTTTAGGCTTTTGTGAAGCTTTAGGCCTTATTTACACAGTGCAAATTTGAGGCAAATTTTGCATGCATTTTTTAAGACAAAACTAGAATCCAGGAGACAAGACACTTTATGGCCTTCCTTTATATATTTCTTCTGTTTAGCTTCATTCTTGACTTTGGCTTAAAAAATACATGGAAAATGTGCATCAAATCTGCACTGTAGGAACAAAAGCTATACTCAAGACATCCCTACTGGAGGCATAAATCTACATCCAAAAGGACTCATATTGAGAACCAATCACTCTTTCCCCATTTTTTTTAATTATTCATAATCACTTGCTCTATTAATAACCTGTGTGCAGGGGTGGGATTCAAATATTTAAATATTTTCCTTGGTTGAACTTGATGAACATGTGTCTTTTTTCAACCGTACTAACTATGTAACTATTTAACAGCAGGTTATCTACTTGGTTGACAAAGATATGGTTGTGGGAGAAGGACATGGAGTTCAGTTTATGCGGTGTAGCGTGCCGTGTAGCTCAATTTAGGAAATTATTCCTACTCTATTATAACATTCCCTAATCTAACATTCCCTAATCTGACTCCTTTCCATGGCCCCCTTTTAGATTAGTCAGCAGAATAAGATTCCCTCGCACTCCTTCAGTTCATGTCCGTCATACACGGATACTGGCTGGTGACCGGCTCATGCAGCTTTATGTGTTCCACCCCAAGGGGAATATAAAAAAAAAATGGATGGACTATTGTACAGAACAAACACTGTTACACTTCGTGTCTCCCTTATTTCCTCATAGATTGTAAACTCTTGTGAGCAGGGTCCTCACTTCTCCTGTTTGAATTGTAAATTAACTTTGTCACTATGTAATGTCTGATATTGTTTCATGTTCCCTCTAAATTGTAAAGTGCTGCGTAATATGTTGGCGCTATAAAAATAAAGATTATTATTATTATTACTTCTAATAATAGAATAAACAATTTCAATATTTCAAATACACTATATATTAATGTAAAATTGAAATAAATATTTGTGTATGTATCATAATATCCTATAAACTTTCCACACCTGTGTGGCTCCCTGTCCAGAATATTTAACTGGATTGACACACTATATACGTAATAAAATACAAAATCTACCTACAATACCTACAGTTATTATATTTCACTGACCCATAACGTATAGACCTATATGTGCACATTCAGTACCATAGGTGTGGGTGGCCTATATAGTTAGGCTGCCACTGTAATAAGGGTGGAGAACAGTGCAGTGAGCGCGGCACGTCTCAGAAAATCTCTTGGCTTTTTGCCATAACCCCCAAATACAAAAGTTTAATCTACATATGTAGGATCAGGTTCCAGCCTAATGCATAGATATGGTGTGCAAACCAACCTAATAACATAAATACAGTATCAGAACCAAGCTCATAATATTAAATAAAGCATCAGAACCAAGCTCAATAAATAAATACAGCACCAGAAACAAGCTCATATTAATGAATAAAGCAACAGAACCAAGCTCAGTACATATATACAGCCCCAAAGCCAAGCTACATACATAAATACAGCACCAGTACCAAGCTCGGTAGATATATACACAGCCCCAGAACCAAGCACAGTACACAAATACAACACCAGAACCAAGCTCCATACGTAAATACAGCACCAGAACAAAGCTCAGTACATAAATACAATACCAGAACCATGCTCAGAACATATATACAGCACCAAAACAAAGCTCAGTACATATATACAGCACCAGAGCAAAGCTATGTACATAAATACAGCACCAGAACAAAACTCAGTAGATATATACACAGCCCCAGAACCAAACTCAGCACACAACTACAACACCAGAACCAAGCTCCATACGTAAATACAGCACCAGAACAAAGCTCAGTACATGAATACAACACCAGAACAAAGCTCAGTATATATATATATATATATATATATATATATATATATTGTTACGTACTCCCTTCCTACAGCTCCGTCGGTCTCCAGGATGTCGAGAGTCACTCGCTCAGGCGTCGCCCGGCCTGCAGACTGAGGCGCTCTGCAGCCAATAGGTGCTCAGTAACGTCAGGCCAATCAAAGCCTGGCTGATGTTCCTGAGCTCCCGCCCTGTCCTTATTTATGTATTGGTTCAGAGCGCACAAGACTAAAGGAGGTGCACGAATAGGGTCCCAACCCAATCGCATGTGAAGAAGTATCCGGCACACAAACAAATGTGGTTCAATTTTTCGGTTTTATTATATTGAATTTGATGCCATGGGCAATGTGCGTGCAACGTTTCGGTTCAGGCACTAGATCCCACTTGGCGTTTGTTTATTCTCTTGTGGAGCGCTGCAGTCAGTATGGCGGCTTGCCGCTTAGTTCTTGGCGCCAAGGAATAAAGGAGAAAAATCACCCCAACATTTGTAAAACAATTTCTCCCGATTACGGAAATATGCCATATGTGGTAAGAAACTGCTTTCTGGACCCACAGCAAGGCTTAGAAGGGAAGGAGCGCTATTTGGCTTTTGGAGCTCAAATTTAGCTAAAATGATTTTTGGGTGCCATGTCGCATTTGCAAACCCCCGAGGGACCAAAACAGTAGAAACCCCCCAAAAGGGGAAATTAGAACCACTTAAAGAATCTATCTAGGGATATAGTGGGCATTTAGACCCCACAAGTCTTTTGCAGGATTTATTAGAATTAGGCCGTGAAAATTAATATCAACATTTCTTCCACTAAAATGTTGCATTTTTTCAATTTCACAAAGGATAAAGGGGGTAAAAGCTGCCCAGCATTTGTAAAGCAATTTCTTCCGAGTACGGCAAAACCCCACGTGTGGTCATAAATGGTTTTTCATTAGAAAGTAATTAACCCTTTCTGGACTGATCCATTTTTTTATTTTCCTTTTTAGTTTTTTCCTCCCCGCGTTCCAAGAGCCACAACTTTTTTTATTTTTCAGTCAATAGAGGGCTTATTTATTGAGGGCCGAGCGGTCGTTTTTATTGGTACCATTTTTTGGTACATACAACTTTTTGAGCACTTTTTATTACATTTTTAGTTAGAGCCAAGGTGACCAAGAAAACAGCGATTTTGCCATTTTAAATTCTTTATTTTTCACGTGAGCCGCTCCATACATCACCCCCCACACTAAGACATGCTATGTTGTGGTGCGCGAAGGGGTTAATGCGCAGCGCATGGTGCGGAGTGAAAAATAAAATTTTCCACTCATATGCCATTTTAGTGCACTACATGTTATGCCCAGTTTGTGCCACTGAAGACAAATACCTCATAAAATATTAACCGGGTTCTCCCGGGTATGGCGATGCCATATCTGTGGACGTAAACTGGTGTTTAGGCACGCTGCAGGGCTCAGAAGGGAGGGACGCCATTTGGCTTTTGGGGCACAGATGTAGCTTGGTAGTTGTTCTGTTTGGGGTTTTACTGGGGTTTCAGTTTATAATGTGGGGGCATATGTTATCTGTGCGGAGTACATCAGGGTACATGTTATCTGTGCGGGGTACATCAGGGTATATGTAATCTGCGCGGGGTACATCAGGGTATATGTAATCTGTGCGGGGTACATCAGGGTATAATAAGAGGGTATAATAATGCAGTAAATAAATAATAATCCGCAGATATGTGGCCGGTGTCGCACTGATAAATGACACCCGATCTTATCCGCTTTTGGACACTCTGCACATTTTGCATCGCCATATTCTGGGAGCCAGAACTGTTTTATTTTTTCTCCACCGGAGCTGCGTGAGGGTTTATTCTTTGCGGGACAAACTGTAGGTTTTCATTGGTACCATTTTGGGGTACCAGAAATTTTTTCCAATTTTTGGCAAGCAAGGTGACCAAAAACCATCAATTCTGACAATGTTTTTTATTCGGTTTTTTTTATGGCCTTCACCCTGGGCTATAAATGACCATTTTACTTTATTCTGCGGGTCGATACGATTACGGCGATACCATATGTATATAATTTTTTTATGTTTTGCAGCGTTTGTGCAATAAAATCACTTATTTATAAAATAAATAATCTTTTGTGTCACCATATTCTGAGAGCGATAACTTTTTTATTTTTTAGTCAAAAAAGCTGTGTAAGGGCTTGTTTTTTGCGGGACGGGATGTAGTTTGTATCGGTACAATTTTGGCGTACATGCGACTTTTTGATCACTTTTTATTGTATATTTTGGGAAGGTTGGTAACCAAAAAATTGTGATTTGGGCACTGTTTTTAGTTTATTTTTTTCGCGGTGTTCACCGTGCGGGAAAAATAATATTACAGTTTTATAGTTGGGGTCGTTACGAACGCGGTGATAGCAAATATGTGTACTTTTTTTAACGTGTTAATTTTTTTCCTATAATAAAAGACTTATTATAGGAAAAAAAGCATTCTTTGTTTATGTCACTTCTAACTTTTATTTTTACACTTTTTAAAAACATTTTTATAATCTTTTTTTTACTTTTTTTACTTGTCCCACTAGGGGACACTTAGACTTGCAGCTCTGATCGCTGCTAGAACACATTACACTACACACGTGACAGTCACACTGACAGGAAGCATCGGAGGACCGGCCGGAGGCTGCTCCTCCGAGGCTTCCGTACATGGCAACCCGGAGGTCATTGTCTGGCCTCTGGTTGCCATGATAAGGATCGCCAGCCCCCGCAAATACATGTGGGGGGCTGCCGATCCGCTGTAAACCTCTTCGATGTGGTGATCGCAATCGACCACCGCATCGAAGGGGTTAATTGCCGATTTCAGCGGCGACAGGCCGCTGATCGGCAACGGGGAGAGCAGGGCAGACGCCCTGCACAGTTAACCGCCGCTGCGGTGTAGCGCCGCGCGGCGGTAAACTGTTAAAGCACGGACGTAACTGCACGCCCAGGTGCGCGAAGTTACTGCTCACCTGGACGTGCATTTACGCCAAGGTGCGGGAAGGGGTTAACACTAAGCTCAGTAAATATAAATACAGCACCTGAAACAAGCTCATGATAATAAATAAAGCACCAGAATCAAGCTCAGTACTTACATACAGCACAAGAACGAAGCTCAGTACATAAATACAGCACCAGAGCAAAGCTCAGTGCATAAATACAGCATCAGAACCAAGCTCAATACATATATACAGCATCAGAACCAAGCTCGATACATTTATCCAGCACCAGAGCAAAGCTCAGTATATATACAGCACCAGAACAAAGCTCAGTACATATATGCAACAACAGATCGAAGCTCAGTACATATATACAGCATTAGATCCTAGTTCAGTACATAAATACAGCACCAGAACAAAGCTCAGTACATATAAATACAGCACCAGAACAAAGTTCAATACATAAATACAGCATCAGAACCAAGCTCAATACTTATATACAGCATTAGAACCAAGCTCGGTACATTTATCCAGCAGCAAAGCCAAGCTCAATATATATACAGCATCAGAAGCAAGCTCAGTACATATATGCAACACCAGATCGAAGCTCGGTACATATATACAGCATTAGAACCAAGCTCAGTAAATAAATACACCACGAGATCCTAGCTCAGTACATAAATACAGCACTAGAACGAAGCTCAGTATATAAATACAGCATCAGAACCAAGCTCAATACATTTATTCAGCACCAGAGCAAAGCTCAATACATATACAGCACTAGAACCAACCTGAATAAATAAATACAGCACCAGAACTAAGCTCAGTATATATAAATAAAGCACCAGAATCAAGCTAAGTACATATAAACAGCACCAAAGCCAGTCACAGTGTGGTACTACTGGCCTCAGCCAGTTTTATTAGGTAAAAAATCCGTAGCAGAAAACAAATGAATAAATAAAGTAAATCCTAGGCCGTCTGGCCACTAACTAAACATGCAGTTCCTAACTACAAAGAGCTGAGCCTAAAGCTCCAACTCTCAAACACAACACCAAAGTTGCTTTACTCACATCCAGATTTCCCAGGAGCAGAGAGAGAGACTGTGAACTCTGCCTCTGTTTTAAAGCACACCTCAACTGTGCATGTAATTAGCCACAATGCAATACCTGAAGTGGCTAGTGGAATAGGAACCCTCCCAACTCTCCCTATTCCAACAACCAGGCCCTTTTTCCAGAAAACCCTTGAGCAAAAAAAACAAACCACTTTTTCCTTCTAGCTCAATTCCTTGGCTGTTTTAAAATGTATATGACCTGGGTGAGATGTACACTCCATCCACTACTTTTCCCCTGGTCCTATCACATATCCTCCCCCCCTGTTTCGACCTCGGGGGCGGAACAATTTGTGCCTCCAAGCAATAGACCCTGGACAGGGCATCTGTGTTTCCCTGTTGACGTCCTGGTCTATGCTGGACTACAAAACTGAAGTTTTGTAACAACATGAACCATCGGGTCACGTGTCTATTTTTCTCCCAATTTGGGCACATCCATTTGAGGGGGGCATGATCAGTGACCAGCCTGATTGTTCTCCCTATCAGATAATACCTGAGAGCTTCTAAGGCCCATTTTATCGCCAAGCACTCCTTTTCTACAATGGCGTAGTTTTTCTCATGCTCATTTAGTTTTTTACTCAGGTAAACCACCGGATGTTCTTCTCCTCTCCTCAGTTGTGACAATACAGCCCCTACTCCTACATCAGGGGCATCCGTTTGCACCACAAACTCTTTCCTGAAGTCTGGTGTTATTAACACCGGTTGGGCACATAGAGCATGCATTAAGCTCTTCAAAGCCTGCTCAGCTTCAGTAGTTCATTTGACCATAACAGAATCTTTACCCTTTGTGAGGTCAGTTAAAGGTGCAGCAATGGTAGCAAAATTTTCAATAAACCGCCGGTAATAACCGGTTAAGCCCAAGAAGGCCCTCACCTGTTTTTCATTTACCGGCCTGGGCCAGTTCTGAATGGCCTCAACCTTATGTATTTGAGGCTTGATAATACCTCGTCAAATTGTGTACCCCAGGTATTTCGCCTCTTCCTGTCCAACGGCACACTTTTTGGGGTTTGCTGTGAAACTGGCTTCTCTAATAGAGTTCAAGACTGCTTGAACTCTGGGTAGATGACTCTCCCAATCTGGGCTATGTATGATCACATCATCCAGATAGGCAGCGGCATATTTGTGATGTGGCCTTAGAATTCTGTCCATCAATCGCTGGAAGGTGGCCGGAGCCCCATGCAGACCAAAGGGAAGGACCACAGTGAAAGTGTCCCTCAAAGGTGCTAAAGGCTGTTTTTTCTTTTGCCGAATCGGTCAATGGCACTTGCCAGTAGCCTTTGGTAAGGTCTAAGGTTGTGAAATACCTGGCAATACCCAGCCTATCCATTAGCTCATCCACCCGTGGCATTGGATAAGCATCAAACTTGGATTCAGCATTCAGCTTCCTGAAGTCATTACAAAAGCGTAAACTGCCATCAGGTTTTGGGATTAAGACTATCGGATTGGACCAATCACTATGTGACTCCTCTATCACTCCCAGTTTTAGCATCATTAGCACTTCTTCGGCTATTGCTTTACGTCTAGCCTCGGGCACCCTGTAAGGCTTTTGGTTTACCCTGATGCCTGGTTCAATTATTATTTCATGCTTAATTACTTTGGTTCGACCGGGTAGCTCAGAAAATACATCTCTGTTGCTCTGTACAAACTCCCTGGCCTCTTCGATTTGAGAACCTGACAGGTTGTTTGGAATTACCTCTGGTATGATTTCATTAAATTAACATGATAAATTTGGTAGGGTTTGCGTTTACCTGGTTGATGCACCCGATAATTTACCTCTCCCACCTTCTCTACAATTGCATAAGGCCCTTGCCATTTTGCCAGGAATTTACTTTCCACGGTGGGGACTAGTATTAAGACCCTGTCCCCAGGGCTGAAGCTCCTTATCTTAGTGGCCCTATTATAAACACGGTACTGACTCTCCTGGACCTGCTGTAAGTGTTCCCTTACCAGGGGCATTACTTTTTCGATTTGGTCCTGCACCTGCGCAATGTGTTCAATCACACTTTTGCATGGGGTACGTTCATGCTCCCAAGTCTCTTTGGCAATATCTAACAGACCACAGGGGTGTCTGCCATAAACTAACTCGAAAGGGGAAAACCCTGTAGACGCTTGGGGTACCTCCCGAACAGCAAACATAAGGTAAGGTAAAAGAAAATCGCAGTCCTTTCCATCCTGGGCCACCACTTTTCTAAGCTTCCCCTTTAAGGTTTTATTGAACCTCTCCACCAAACCGTCTGTTTGCGGATGGTAGACGGAGGTACGCAAGTGCGTGATTTTCAACAATTTTCATACCTCTTTTGTATCTTTTGACATGAAGGGTGTCCCTTGGTCTGTGAGTATCTCTTTGGGAATCCCAAGCCAGGTAAACATAGAGAACAACTCTTTGGCAATGGTCTTAGCGGACACCTTCCTTAGTGGGCTAGCCTCTATATAGCGGGTAGCATAATCAAGGATCACCAGAATATGCTGGTGTCCCCGGGCAGACTTCAACAGAGGACCTACCAGATCCATTGCAATCCTCTCAAAGGGGGTTTCAATAATCGTTAGAGGCACGAGAGGGCTCCTAAAATTTGCTACAGGGTTGTGTAATTGACACTGTGGGCAGGATTCACAATATATTTTTACCTCTTTATGTACCCCTGGCCAATAATACCTTTGCAAGATACGGTCTTTTGTTTTGTCATAGGCCAGATGTCCCCCTAGCACATGTGAGTGAGCGAGATCTAACACATTTTCGCGATGAGTCTTAGGCACTTCCAATTGTTCTACCACTTGGCCCCCTACTTCACTAACTCTATATAGTAGGTCCCTTTCCAGGGAATAATGGGGACATATTTTCTCAGCCCCGGGGTCTTGGAGTACCCCATTTATTACTTTTACATTTTCCCTGGCATGGGTTAATGTAGGGTCTCTAAGTTGAGCAGTGCCTAAGTTATCTCTGGAGACTGGCAAGTCAGGGAGACCGATTTCAGTAGGTTCTTCCTCTCAACATCTCCTGAAAAAACCTCTAAGGGAGAACTCTCCGTTTCACCCAGGGTCACCCCTACTGCTTGCCCATTGTCAGGCTCTCCCACTGGGATAGGGTCAACCACATTCACATTTATATTGTTCAAACATTTTTCAATCCTTTCCCACATTTGCCAAAACAAAGGAAAGTCACATCCCACAATTATATTATGCATTAATGTTTTTACAACCCCTTCTTCATGGGTTACATTTCCCCATGGAGTTTCAAAAGACACCACAGCAGTGGAATAATCCTTTGTATCTCCATGTATGCAGACCACTCCCATCCACCTGTTTTGCAGTTTTCGGATGTCCACCAAAGTGGCATAGACAAGAGTAACCAGACTACCAGAGTCCAACAGAGCCTCCACAGAGTGTCCTTCTTTCATCAACTGGCAGGTTTGTCACTCTATATTTGGAGAGAACAATGCAGAGTAGGCGGGTCTAGCAAACAGTGATGGTCTCCGCCCACTATCACACTTCATAGCCTCATCCACTATGGGACAATTGGCAGCCATATGGCCCAGGCCTTGACAACGCCAGCACACAATGTTTTTTACATTCATAGACCTTTTAGGGCTAACTGGCCTGGCTAACACCTCTGTCGCAGGTCTTCCTTTACGGGCCCCCTTTAGATTAGGAACAGTCTTACCCAGTTCAGAGATCTTCTGGTTCCTTGGGGTTGGTCGAATAACAGAGAAATCCTGGAGATAGTCCTCCGTATTCAGGTATCTCTCCACGATAGCGACTAGCTGATCTGCATCTTTGGGCTCCGTTTGGCCGACACAATTTTGTATCCGGATGGGCAGGGCTCTGAAAAATCTGTCCAGGACCACTCTTTCAATGACCTGTCCAGCAGTGATGACATCTGGCTGCAGCCACTTTTTAGCCAGGTGGATTAGGTCGTACATCTGGGATCTTGCTGGTTTATCCAGGTGGAAAGTCCAGGTCTGTACTCGCTGGGCTCTAACCGCAGTTGTCACTCCCAAGCGAGACAGAATTTCAGCTTTCAAATTTGGGTATTGCTTGGCCTCTTGCTCACTTAAGTCGAAGTAGGCTGTTTGGGGCTCTCCAGTGAGAAACGGAGCAACCGTATCCGCCCACCGATCTGCTGAAAGTCTCTCTCTCTCTGCAGCCCTTTCAAAAATAGTGAGGAATGTTCTGTTGTCATTTTCTGGAGCGAGGCTTTCACTCTCCTTCCAGCACCTGCAGCTTCTGCCTGAACTTTATCTGCTCCATCAGATTTTTATTCATCACCTGCTGCTCTCTGAAGGCGGCTTGTGTAGACTCTAGAAGCAAACGATTTGTTTCCTGCTGGTTAGTATTTGCTTGGATCAGCTGTTTAACAACTTCCTCCATGTCTGCAGTGTTTGACTTTTTCTTTAGTACTGCCGATTTAACCCAGGACATCAAACTGGCAAGATTCTTGTGCCAATGCTGATCTTACTGTGCCCGCATTCTACACCATTTGTAAGGGGCCGCCCACCGGATCGCTGTATCCTGGGGTAAGACAGGCAATTTTGGCACAGTAAGAACAGACTTCAGTCCAGTCACAGTGTGGTACTACTGGCCTCAGCCAGTTTTATTAGGTATAAAAGCCGTAGCAGAAAACAAATGAATAAATAAAGTAAATCCTAGGCCGTCTGGCCACTAACTAAACATGCAGTTCCTAACTACAAAAAGCTGAGGCTAAAGCTCCAACTCTCAAACACATCACCACAGTTGCTTTACTCACATCCAGATTTCCCAGGAGCAGAGAGAGAGAGACTGTGAACTCTGCCTCTGTTTTAAAGCACACCTCAGCTGTGCAGGTAATTAGCCACAGTGCAATACTTGAAGTGGCTATTGGAATAGGAACCCTCCCAACTCTCCCTATTCCAACAACCAGGCCCTTTTACACAGGTTTTCCAGAAAACACATTTTCCTTCTAGCTCAATTCCCTGGCTGTTTTAAAATGTATATGACAGGAACCTGGGTGAGATGTACACTCCGTCCACCACTTTTCCCCTGGTCTTGACACAGTATATATATATATTTACAGCACCAGAACAAAGCTCAGTATATATATACAGCACCAGAACCAAGCTCAGTACATATATACAGCACCAGAAACAAGCTCAGTATATATATATATATATATATATATATATATATAGCACCAGAACAATACTCAGTACATATATACAGCACCAAAACCAAGCAAAGTACATAAATATAGCACGAGAACCAAGGTCGATACATATATACAGCACCAGAACAAAGCTTGGTACATTTATCCAGCACCAGAACAAAGCTCAGTATATATACAGCACCAGAACCAAACTCATTGCATATATACAGCACTAGAACAAAACCAGTACATATAAATACAGCAGCAGAACCAAGCTCAGTACATATATATATATATATATATATATATATATACATATATATTTATTTATTTATGTAATACCAGAACCAAGCTCAATACATAAATACAGCAACAGAAGCAAGCTCAGTATATATATATATATATATTACCAAAACCAAACTCATTGCATATTTACAGCACTAAAACCAAACTTAGTAGTTATATACAGTACCAGAACCAAGCATATAATAATAAATACAACAGTAGAATTAACCTCGGTATATATATATATATATATATATATATAATACCAGAACCAAGCTCATTACATAAAATACAGCATCATAACAAAGCTCATTGCATATGTATATATATACCAAAACATAACTCTGTGCATATATACAGCCCCAGAACCAAGCTCAGTACAAATGTACAGTACCAGAACCAAGCTAATCATAAAAATACAGCACTAGAACCAAACTCAGTAGACATATACAGTACCAGAACCAAGCTCATAATAATAATAATAATAATAAATACAGCATTAGAACCAATCTCAGTACATAAATATAGTACATAAATATAGCACCAGAAACCAAGCTCATTATATATATATATATATATATATATACATATATATATACACACACACAATGTAACGACTGTGGAGTATGTGCACCCACTGGGCTGCTCTGCCGTAGCAGAGTAGCAGCTGGCCAAACAAGTGTCAAGGAAAGTTTTTAGAATAAGGGTACCTGGATAGAAGACTTGGCAGACACTTGGCTTGGCAGACACTTGACTTGGCAGATACTTGACACAGAAGTATTGTAGTCGTCTGGGCTTACAGGCCAGCTTGTGCACTGTGCACAGATGGTGAACTCGACTCAGACAATAGACTTCGCACTGGAACTAAAAACAATTACTGTATACGAGATACAGAATACGGGAAAAAAGTATACAGGATACAGCTAAGGAACCATTTGCAGAACAAATATGTGTAGACACAACAAGGCTCAGGCAAGGAGGAAGAGGGCAGAGTCCTTTTTAAAGTCAAGGGTGCATTGGTATTTGGTAGGGACGAATTTACTGGTGTGCATGCTGGCCCTATAAGGCCAAGAACGAACGTGCGAGCACCCAAGGGAGAGCAGTTAAGAGCTACAGCCGCGTGTGCCAGCATCTCTGGGGAGGGAGACGCCGACAAACTCTGAGTGTCCTGCGGTCGCGGCTGCCGGTGAGTAGGACATGCCAGCGGTTCAGCGACTGCAGGCATAACATACACAGCACCGTAACCAAACTCAGAACAAATATACAGCACTAAAACCAAGCTCAGTACATCTATACAGCACCAAAACAAATCCCAGTACATAATCACAGCTCCAGAACCAAACTCAATACATATAAACAGCACCAGAACAAAGCAATGTAAATATAAATACAGCATCAGATCCAAGCTCAGTATACCAGTATACATACAGCACCAGAACCAAGATGAGTTTATATATACAACATCAGAACCAAGCTCAGTAAACATAAATACAGCAAAAGAACCAAGCTCATAATAATAAATAAAGCACCAAAACCAAGCTTAGTACTTATATACAGCACCAGAACCAAGCTCAGTACATAAATACAGCATGAGAAACAAGCTTAATACATATATACAACACTACAACCAAGCTCGGTACATTTATCCAGCACCAGAAGCAAGCTTAGTATATATACATATATATACACTACCGTTCAAAAGTTTGGGGTCACCCAGACAATTTTGTGTTTTCCATGAAAACTCACACTTATATTTATCAAATGAGTTGCAAAATGACTAGAAAATATAGTCAAGACATTGACAAGGTTAGAAATAATGATTTTTATTTCAAATAATAATTTTCTCCTTCAAACTTTGCTTTCGTCAAAGAATGCTCCATTTGCAGCAATTACCTTATTGCAGACCTTTGGCATTCTAGCTATTAATTTGCTGAGGTAATCGGGAGAAATTTCACCCCATGCTTCCAGAAGCCCCTCCCACAAGTTGGATTGGCTTGATGGGCACTTCTTGCGTACCATACGGTCAAGCTGCTCCCACAACAGCTCTATGGGGTTGAGATCTGGTGACTGCGCTGGCCACTCCATTACAGATAGAATACCAGCTGCCTGCTTCTTCCCTAAATAGTTCTTGCATAATTTGGAGGTGTGCTTTGGGTCATTGTCCTGTTGTAGGATGAAATTGGCTCCAATCAAGTGCTGTCCACAGGGTATGGCATGGCGTTGCAAAATGCAGTGATAGCCTTCCTTATTCAAAATCCCTTTTACCTTGTACAAATCTCCCACTTTACCAGCACCAAAGCAACCCCAGACCATCACATTACCTCCACCATGCTTGACAGATGGTGCCAGGCACTCTTCCAGAATCTTTTCAGTTATTCTGCGTCTCACAAATGTTCTTCTGTGTGATCCAAACACCTCAAACTTCGATTCGTCTGTCCATAACACTTTTTTCCAATCTTCCTCTGTCCAATGTCTGTGTGCTTTTGCCCATATTAATCTTTTCCTTTTATTAGCCAGTCTCAGATATGGCTTTTTCGTTGCCACTCTGCCCTGAAGGCCAGCATCCCGGAGTCACCTCTTCACTGTAGACGTTGGCACTGGCGTTTTGCGGGTACTATTTAATGAAGCTGCCAGTTGAGGACCTGTGAGGAGTCTATTTCTCAAACTAGAGACTCTAATGTACTTGTCTTGTTGCTCAGTTGTGCAGCGGGGCCTCCCACTTCTCTTTCTACTCTGGTTAGAGCCTGTTTGTATTGTCCTCTGAAGGGAGTAGTACACACCGTTGTAGGAAATCTTCAGTTTCTTGGCAATTTCTAGCATGGAATAGCCTTCATTTCTAAGAACAATAATAGACTGTCGAGTTTCACATGAAAGCTCTCTTTTTCTAGCCATTTTGAGAGTTTAATCGAACCCACAAATGTAATGCTCCAGATTCTCAACTAACTCAAAGGAAGGTCAGTTTTATAGCTCCTCTAAACAGCAAAACTGTTTACAGCGGTGCTAACATAATTGCACAAGGGTTTTCAAGTATTTTCTAATCATCCATTAGCCTTCTAACACAGTTAGCAAACACAATGTACCATTAGAACACTGGAGTGATGGTTGCTGGAAATAGGCCTCTATACACCTATGTAGATATTGCATTAAAAACCAGACGTTTGCAGCTAGAATAGTCATTTAGCACATTAAAAATGTATAGAATGTATTTCTGATTCATTTAATGTTATCTTCATTGAAAAAAACTGTGCTTTTCTTTCAAAAATAAGGAAATTTCTAAGTGACCCTAAACTTTTGAATGGTAGTGTGTATATATATATATATATATATATATATATACACCCTGTTGCAAATTATAATGCACATTGGATTTAAGTGTCATAAACATTTAATTATTCGTTTTTCAATTAAACTCATGGATGGAATTGTGTCTTAGAGCTCTTTGGATCATTGTAATCAATCTCAGACACCTGTGATAATTAGTTTGCCAGGTGTGCCCAATCAAAGGAAATCTACTTAAGAAGGACGTTCCACATTATTAAGCAGGCCACAGGTTTCAAGCAATATGGGAAAGAGAAAGGATCTCTCTGCTGCCGAAAAGCGTGAAATAGTGCAATACCTTGGACAAGGTATGAAAACATTGGATATTTCAAGAAAACTTAGGCGTGATCATCGTACTGTGAAAAGAGTTGTGGCTAATTCAGAGCACAGATGGGTTCGTTCAGCTAAAGGCATAATGAGGAAGGTTTCTGCCAGACAAATTAATAGAATTAGGAGAGCAGCTGCTAAAATGCCTGTAGCGTCCATGGCCGCGGGCCGTCGGGTTCACTCACCTCCCGACGCCCGCAGCCATGGATCCGTGAGCGCTGGTCCCCGTCTCCCTCCTAGGAGACGCCAGTGCTCACTTCCGCTCCATTCGGCTGTGTCCCATAGGGTGCGCGCGCACGCTCGCGCCGGCCTTAATGGGCCAGAGCGCAAATAGGAAATCGTCATCATCATCAACTGCCACGATTTCCTGGACTATAAGATTGCCCCTTGCCTTCTAGTCTTTGCCTGAGCGTTGTTAGTTTTCCCAGTCCGTCTTGCAAATGGTCCCTTAGTGTTTCCCGTTCCAATTGTTACCCGTGCCTTGTTACCCATTCCTGTTTCCCGTGCTGTGCCTTAGTATCGAGTCATGCCACGTCCTGTGTCATCTGCCACGTCCGGAGTAATCCGCCACGTCCTGTGTCATCTGCCAAGTCTGGAGGAATCTGCCACGTCCTGTGTCATCTGCCACGTCCGGAGGAATCCGCCACGTCCAGTGTCATCTGCCACGTCCGGAGGAATCCGCCACGTCCTGTGTCATCTGCCTCGTCCGGAGGAATCCGCCACGTCTTGGTTTTGGTGCTGTATATATGTACTGAGTTTTGTGCTGTGTGTATATATATATATATATACACACCGCGTTCCAAATTATTATGCAAATGTTATTTTTCGCTGATTTTCCTAAATAGTCGATGCAAATGACAGTCAGTATAATCTTCAAGCCATCAACCGTTGGAGTATAATGCAAATTTTATTGAACAGATCTCCTAATGATAACAGATTTTTTTTAGAAGTAAAAAACTCAAAATGCACTCTTTCAAATTATTATGCACAACAGATCAAAACATTTTAAAGGTTGTAAAGAGAACTAAAATGGTAATTTGTTGAATTTGCAGCATCAGGAGGTCATATTTACAGAAATCAAAAGCTTTTTCAATCAAAAAAAACATAGCAGGCCAAGTTACATGTTAACATAGGACCCCTTCTTTGATATCACCTTCACAATTCTTGCATCCATTGAATTTGTGAGTATTTGGACAGTTTCTGCTTGAATATCTTTGCAGGATGTCACGTCCGGAGGAATCCGCCACGTCTGGCGCAACTTGCGGCTCCTGTGTCATCCGCCACATTTGGCGCCATCTGCTGCACCCATCTCATCTGTGCCAGAGCTGCGGCCACCATCTGGACTATTCAGGTACCCTTGTGCGGGACATTGTATTTCTGGGATGTCCTGTTGTTTGGCCAGCTGCCTCCCCGCTACGGCGGTACGGCCTAGTGGGTTCACTAACCCACATTTTGACAATGCCATTGCAAAGCAGCAAACAGGTATTTGAAGCCGCTGGTGCCTTTGGAGTCCCGCGAACCTCAAGGTGTAGGATCCTCCAGAGGTTTGCAAGTGTGCATAAAGCTATTATTCGGCCACCCCTAAACAATGCTCACAAGCAGAAACGGTTGCAGTGGGCTCAGAAATAGATGAAGACTAATTTTCAAGCCGTGTTGTTTACTGATGAGTGTCGTGCAACCCTGGATGGTCCAGATGGATGGAGTAGTGGATGGTTGGTGAATGGCCACCATGTCCCAACAAGGCTGCGACGTCAGCAAGGTGGTGGCGGAGTCATCTTTTGGGCTGAAATCATGGGGAGAGAGAGGGTAGGCCCCTTTAGGGTCCCTGACGGTGTGAAAATGACCTCTGCAAAGTACGTAGAGTTTATGACTGACCACTTTCTTCCATGGTACAAAAAGAAGAACCGTGTCTTCCGTAGCAAAATTATCTTCATGCATGACAATGCACCATCTCATGCTGCAAAGAATAGCTTTGTGTCATTGGCTGCTATGGGCATAAAAGGAGAGAAACTCATGGTGTGGCCCCCATGTTCCCCTGACCTCAACCCTATTGAGAACCTTTGGAGCATCCTCAAGCAAAATATCTATGAGGGTGGGAGGCAGTTCACATCAAAACAGAAGCTCTGGGAGGCTATTCTGACATCCTGCAAAGATATTCAAGCAGAAACTGTCCAAATACTCACAAATTCAATGGATGCAAGAATTGTGAAGGTGATATCAAAGAAGGGGTCCTATGTTAACGTGTAACTTGGCCTGTTAAGTTTTTTTTTTATTGAAAGAGCTTTTGATTTCTGTAAATATGACCTCCTGATGCTGCAAATGCAACAAATTACCATTTTAGTTCTCTATACAACCTTTAAAATGTTTTGATCTCTCTTGTGCATAATAATTTGAAACAGTGTATTTTTGAGTTTTTTACTTCTAAAAAAAAATCTTTTATCATTAGGAGATCTGTTCAATAAAATTTGCATTATACTCCAACGGTTGATGGCTTGACGATTATACTGACTGTTATTTGCATCGACTATTTAGGAATATCAGCGAAAAATAACATTTGCATAATAATTTGGAACGCGGTGTATATATATATATATATATATATATACACACAGCACAAAACTCAGTACATATATACAGCGCCAAAACCAAGCTTAATACACACGCGCACACACATATATATATATATATATATATATATATGTATATATGTATATATGTATATATATATATGTATATATATATATATATATATATATATATATATATATATATATATATATATATATATATCACCAGAACCAAGCTTTGTACATATATACACAGCACCAGAACAGAGCTTGGTACATATATACAGCACCATAAACGAGCTCAGTGCACACATAGAGAAACGGAACCAAGCTCAATACATCTAAATGGCACCAGAACAATGCTCAGTATATATATATATATATATATATATATATATATATGTATACACAGCACCAGAATCAAACTCAGTATAGATATAGCACCAGAAACAAGATCAGTACATGAATACAACACCAGAACCAAGCTCAGTACATAAATATACCATAGTAAATGCACGACGCGCGTTTTAGCTGGCTGCCCGAGCGACCGGGCAGCTGTATGTCGGGTGCCTGGCAGTTATTGACTGCCAGGGACCCTGAAGAGCAGATGGAGGCCGCTATCACTATTTCTATCTTCTCTGCTCGCCTGTTCTGCTGCCTCTATCGGTCGTGGTGATCATGTGACTGGTCACATGATCGCCGGGATGCCGTTAGTGGGCGGCTGTTGCTTTGTCTAACTAGACCCAGCGCAGCCCTATTAGTGACAATAGTCGCTATAAGAGGGCTGATTTCCCCTGTAAAAGTGGAAATACAAGGTACAAGAACCTAGTGGATCGTCTCCAGTTTCCCACGGTTCCTCTGGAGATGCCCCTGGCTGTTGCCTCGGTGAATGGACTTCCTCTGCGCGATCCTATCATGTCTGAGACTAAGCCACTGATGTTCCAGGTTGGAGCCCTTCACACTGAACAGATTGCACTGCTTGTCTTGCATAAAGCCATCAATCCTGTTTTGCTGGGTCTGCCTTGGCTCTGGCTGCATGTCCCAGTCCTTGACTTGAATTCCAGAGAGGTTCTCCAATGGGGCTCCAATTGTCTCCAATGCTGCCTGTCACAGATCTGTCCTGGCCAGCTTCCTCTGTCCCAATCATTAGCGGGACTACCTACTCACCATGCACTGTTTGCAGACGTCTTCAGCAAGAAGGAGGCTGAGATCCTTCCCCCGCACTGGTCTTACGGCTGTCCAATTTAACTAGTCCCAGACGCCTCACCTCTCCGTGGACGGGTATATCCTCTCTCCTTGCCAGAAACCCCGGCCATGTCAGCCAATTTCAAGGAGAATCTTGAAAGGGGGTTTATACGAAAGTCCTCCTCCCCCGGCCGGAGCCGGGTTCTTCTTTGTTAAAAAAAAGGACGGATCTCTTCGACCCTGCATCGACTACCATGGTCTCAAACAGATCACGGTCAATAATAAATACCCATTGCCACTGATCCCTGAGTTATTTGACCGTATATGAGGAGCCAAGATTTTCTCTAAGCTGGACTTGCGTGGGGCATACAACTTGATCAGAGTGGAATACGGCATTCAACACTCGAGACAGGCACTACGAATACCTGGTGATGCCCTTCGGTCTTTGTAACGCTCCCGCGGTCTTCTAGGAATTTGTGAACAATATCTTCCAAGATCTCCTCTATGTCTGTGTGGTGGTCTATCTAGATAATACCTTGATCTTCTCCCCAGACCCGAGGACACATCTAAGGCATGTCCGTCAAGTCCTGTTGTGATTAAGGAGGAATTGCCTGTTTGCCAAGCTGGAGAAATGCATTTTTGAGAGAAGCTCTCTGCCCTTCCTGGGTTATATCATCTCTGATCAAGGCCTCAAGATGGATCCTGAGAAAGTGAAGTTCGTCTTGGAGTGGCCACATCCTCAGGGCCTGCGATTCATACAGTGTTTTCTGGGATTCACTAATTTCTACCGGGAGTTCATCCCAAACTTCTTGTCGCTGAAGCTCCTATCTCTACCCTTACCAAAAAAGGTGTGAACGCCAAGGTGTGGACTCCAGGGGCAGAATCAGCATTTAATAGCCTCAAGAGAACTCACTGGGCATGCTGGTGTCCGTAAGACACGGGACTTGATAGCTTGTCATTTCTGGTGGCGCATGCTGCCAAAAGATATTATGGACTATGTTTTCTCCTGCACTGTCTGCCCTTCTAATAAAGTTGCACATTCCAGACCTGCCGGTCTGCTCCAACCTCTACCTGTGCCCAACGCTCCCTGGCAGCATATTGCAATTACATTGTCACAGATTTTCCTCCCTCAGCAGAATACAATACTATCTAGGTGGTGGTGGACCGGTTCTCTAAGTTGGCACATTTTATCCCGCTAACTACCCTACCTTCTGCTTCTCGTCTGGCGAACCTCTTCATTCAACATATCTTGCATGGCTTGCCTCTTAATATTGTGTCTGATTGGGGGGTACAGTTCACCTCAATATTCTGAAGAGACATCTGTAAACTCCTCAATATGAGATTGGACTTTTCCTCGGCCTACCATCCTCAGTCTAATGGTCAAGTCGGATTAACCATAAGAGGATTAACCATATTTTGGAGAATTATCTTCGTCACTTTATCTCCATACAGCATGACGACTGGGTATAGTTTCTTACATGGGCAAAATTCTCCTATAACAACCACGCAAGTGAGTCCACTTCTTCCATGCCATTAAACATCATCTACGGCCAACATCCATGAATTCCTCTTCTTGTTCCTGCTACTCTGCATTTGTGGACTTTCTACACATATGGCAACAGACCAGGTCCTCTATTCTACTGGCAGTCGATAGCATGAAGCGAAAGGCTGATACACGAAGAAGAGAGCCGCCTCAGTTTCTTCCTGGAACCAAAGTCTGGCTGTCATCAAGGAATGTTTGTGTAATGCCCATGGCCGTGGGCCGTCAGGCTCACTCAGCTCCTGATGCCCGCAGCCATGGATCTGCGAGCGCTGGCCCCAGTCTCCTCCTCAGGAGACGCCAGCACTTACTTCCGCTCACCTCGGCAAGGTCCCGTAGGCGATGTTTAATTACCCATAGCACGCAGGACTATAAAAAGGGCTCAGCCCCTTCCTCCCACGCCTGAGCGTTGTTGTCATACCCTAAGTTTGTCTATGCACATGGTCTCCTAGTGTTTCCCAGTGTTCCCTGCTCCTGTATCCTGTATCCCGTGCTATCCTGGTCAAGTGCCGTGCTGAGCTGAAGTCGTGCTGTGCTGTATACCACGCCTGTCCTGCTACACCACACCTGACGTCTACCTGCTGCCTAGTTCTAGCCGAGCCTGCCTTGCTACTGTCCGAGCTGCCACAGGTACCCTATACGAACTATAGACTGTAACCTGCGCCCTGTTAGCCAGCTGCCATACCGCCAAGGAGGTACAGCCCAGTGGGTCCACGAACCCAACATGACAGTACGCTCAGGCCATGGACCCCGCTGGTCGATCCAAGACCAAGATGAGGTCACAAGAGCTGTGGACGGATATGCTGGACCTCCGGTCTCGACAGCACCAACTCCTCCAGGCCTTGAACATTCTTGCACGCCATTAGGAGGCACAAGCTGCCGTTCCTCCTACTACACCTCCTGCCAGTGTTGATCCCCGTTTTTCTTTGCCACTTCCTGACCGCTATGATGGAGACGCAGGTACCTGTCGTGGATTTTTGAACCAGTGCCAGATCCACTTCAGCCTGTATGCAAGGACATTTTTGTCTTATGGCGCAAGGGTCGCTTTCATCATCTCTCTCCTCACTGGCAAGGCTCTTGCATGGGTGAATTATATCTGAAAGAGACAAGGACCAGAGACCCGTGACTTCCACGGCTTCCTCTGGACTTTTTGCATGGTGTTTGAGGAGCTTGTACAAGTCTTATCTGCAGTGGCTTCCTTGCTAAACCTACGCCAAGGAGACACCTCCGTGAGCGAGTACGCCATCCATTTCCGCACCCTGGCGGGAGAACTGTTGTGGAACAATGAGGCCCTGGTGACTACATTCTGGCAGGGTCTGTCTTCTAAAATTAAGGACAAACTTGCCGCTTGAGATCTACAGTCTACCCTGGATGACCTCATCCTTCTGTCCGCCCGGATTGATATGAGGATCTGAGAACGGCTCCAAGAGGCTCGTCGGGAGGGAGGCCTTTCTAGTCCGGTCCCACCCTTGCAGGAACCTCTGCTGTCCTCAGGTGCAGATCCTCCTAAGGAGTCTGTGAGGATGGACCAGTGTAAGCTATCTACCCAGGAGAAACAACGCAGATGCACTTCGGGACCCTGTCTATATTGCGGCCTCGGAGGCCATCTTGTTCGTCTGTGTCCCCAAAAGTCCCAAAGCCTAGGGTTGCTAGGAGAGACAACCTTGGGTAAAAAAGGACTTCCATCTAAATTGTCCATACCCGTGACCATAGTGTTCGGCGAGAAAACGCATTGGGTCACTGCGTATCTGGACTCTGGATCCGCTTCTAATTTCATTTGTAGAGACCTGGTGGATCTTCTTCAATTACCCACTACTCCTCTGGAGAGGCCATTGACGGTTGTATGTGTGAATGGACTACCTCTGCCAGATCGAGTTATTGCTGTGACCAGGCCGCTGAGGTCCTGAAGTGGGAGCTCTCCACTCTGAGCTGTTATCGTTCTTTGTCTTGTCCAAGGCCGTTAACCCCGTGCTGCTGGGCATGCCTTAGCTCAGTTTACATGCCCCAGTCCTGGACTGGAACTCTGGAGAGGTTCTCCAGTGGGGTCCCGAGTGTCACAACCGTTGCCTGGGACAGATTTGTTCGACTCAGCCTCCTCTGCCTCAGTCATTGGTAGGATTGCCTGGTCATTATGCTGCATTTTCGGATGTCTTCAGCAAGAGGGAGGTGGAGACGCTGCCCCCACAACGGGTGTATGACTGTACTATTGAGCTGATTCCTGGTGCATCCCTTCCCCGTGGTAGGCTATATCCTCTCTCCTTACCAGGGATTCAGTCCATGTCCGCCTATGTTAAAGAGAACTTGGAGAGGGGCTTCATCCGGAAATCTTCCTCTCTGGCTGTAGCCGGGTTCTTCTTCATCAAGAAAAAGGATAGTTCTCTACATCCCTGTATTGACTACCGAGGTCTCAACCAGATCACGTAAAAAATAAGTATCCGTTGCCACTAATCTCAGAACTGTTTGATCGTATACGTGGTGCCAAGATTTTTCAAAACTAGACCTACGTGGGGCTTACAACCTAATCCAGATTCACCGGGGTGACGAATGGAAGACTGCATTTAACACCCGTGATGGACACTATGAATATCTAGTTATGCCCTTCAGCCTGTGTAATGCTCCCACGGTCTTCCAAGAGTTTGTTAATAACATCCTTCGTGACCTCCTCTATGTTTGTGTTGTGGTCTATCTTGATGACATCTTGATTTTTTCTCCAGATCCTATGACTCATCAGAGACATGTCCGTCAAGTTTTGCTGCGGTTAAGGGAGAATTGTCTGTACGCTAAGTTGGAGAAGTGCGTGTTTGAGAAAGATGCTTTACCCTTCCTGGGCACGAGGTCTCGAGATGGATCCTGGAAAGGTAAAGTCTGTCCTGGAATGGCCACAACATCAAGTCTTGAGCGCCATACAGCGCTTTCTAGGATTCGCCAATTTTTACAGACAGTTCATCCCAAACTTCTCCTCACTGACTTCTCCCATCTCTAACATCACCAAGAAGGGCATGAACGCCAAGGTGTGGACTCCTGAGTCAGAGTCCGCATTCAATAGCCTGAAGAATGCCTTCACATCAGCCTCTATCCTCCATCCTCCTGATGTTTCCCTACAGTTCTCGTTGGACGTGGACGCCTCCTCTGTCGGTGCTGGTGCACTCCTGTTCCAGAGAGGTTCCAAAGGCAAGTCAATGGTATGTGGATATTTCTCTAAGCTCTTCTCTTCCACAGAACGCAATTCTCTGCGGGATGCAGTACTTTCTGGGTGGTGGTGGAACAATTTTCTAAGATGGCCCACTTCGTTCCTCTGACCGGTCTTCCTTCTACTGCTCAACTGGCCAAGCTTTTCATCCAACACATGTTCCGCCTGCACGGGTTACTGCAGCATATTGTGTCTGATCGAAGTTCTGGAGAGCCCTCTGCGGACTCCTAGGTGTAAAGTTGGACTTTTCCTCAGCCTACCATCCTCAGTTTAATGGTCAGGTCGAGAGGATCAATCAGATCTTGGAGAACTACCTATGCCATTTCATCTCCAAGAAGCATGATGACTAGGTGCAGTTGCTCCCGTGTGCTGAATTTTCTTACAATAATCATTCCAGCGAGTCCACAAGGAAGTCACCGTTCTTTATTGTCTATGGCCAACACCCATGAATTCCTCTCCCGGTGCCTGATACGTCTGACGTACCAGCTGCTGTCACTGCTTTTAGGGACTTTTTGCAGATCTGGCAGCAGACTCGATCCTCCATCCTGCTGGCGGTCGACCGCATGAAACGGACACTAGGAGAAGAGAACCACCTCAGTTTCTCCCTGGCGCGAAGGTCTGGCTGTCCTCCAGGAATATCCATTTGAGGGTGCCATCTTACAAATTTGCTCCCAGGTTCCTCGGACCCTTCGTGATCCTGCAGCAGATCAACCCTGTTGCCTACAAGCTTCGGCTGCCTCCTACCCACAAGATTCCCAACTCCTTCCATTTCTCCCTCCTGAAACCGGTGGTTCTGAACCACTTTACCAAAACTACTAGCCCTGCGGTTGCCTCCAGCGGCCCTTCAGACACCTTCGAAGTTAAGGAGATCTTGGACACCAAGAAAGTAAGAGGAAAGACTTTTTATTTGGTAGATTGGAGGGGGTTTGGTCCTGAAGATTGGTCCTGGGAGCCAGAGGAGAACCTCAATGCTCCTATCCTTCTGAAGAAGTTTCTCTTTCGCTCTAGCCCCAAGAAGATGGGGCATAAGAGGGAGAAAACTGTCATGCCCATGGCCGCGGGCCGTCAGGCTCACTCACCTCCTGACGCCCAAAGCCATGGATCTGCGAGCACTGGCCCCAGTCTCCTCCTCAGGAGATGCCAGCGCTCACTTCCGCTCACCTCGGTCAGGTCCCGTAAGGGGTGCGCGCATGCTCCTGCCCGCTCTTAAAGGGGCAGCGCGCACACCTGACTTTCATGTTTAGTTAGCCCATAACACTCAGGACTATAAGAAGGGCTCAGCCCTTTCCTCCCATGCCTGAGTTTTGTTGACATACCCTAAGTTTGTCCATGCAAATGGTCTCCTAGTATTTCCAAGTTTCCAGAGTTCCCTGCTCCTGTATCCTGTAACCCGTGCTATCCTGGTCAAGTACTGTGCTGAACTGAAGTCATGCTGTGCTGTATACCATGCCTGTTCTGCTACACCATGCCTGATTTCTACCTGCTGCCTAGTCCCAGCTGAGCCTGCCTTGCTACTCTCCGAGCTGCCACAGGTACCCTATACGAACTATAGACTGTAACCTGCACCCTGTTGGTCAGCTGCCATATCGCCAAGGCGGTACGGCCCAGTGGGTCCACAAACCCAATGTGACAGTTCGTTTAAAGGTGCCCTCATACAAATATGCTCCTGGGTTCCTCTGACCTTTTGAGATCCTGCAACAGATAAACCCTGACTCCTATAAGCTTCGGCTGCCTCCTACCCTCAGAATCCCCAAGTCCTTTCATCAGTCCCTCCTGAAACCTGTGGTTCTGAACTGCTAAAGTAAAGCTCCTAGTTCTGCAGTTGCTCCAGTGGCTCTTCTGATGTGTTTGAGGTGAAGGAGATCCTGGACTACAAGAGAGTAGGAGGAAAGACTTTCTATTTAGTGGACTGGAAAGGGTTTGGTCCTGAGGAGAGGTGTTTGGAGCCAGAAGAGAACCTTAATGCCCCTACCCTCATTAGAAAACTGCTCTCACGCTCTGGACCCAAGAAGAGGGGGCGTAAGGGTGCGGACCGCCACCTTCACTCACCTCCCAACGGCTGTGTCCACAGACCTCTGTCTTCTTGTCAGCATATCTCTCCTCGGAGACGCCAGCACATGCGGCCGTCCTACTCTGAAATGTGCTCTAGGGTGCGCGTGCACCCGTTCCTGGTCCTAAAGGGCCAGTGCGTGCACATGAAAACAGTTACCAATTATCCCCAGATCACCCTGGACTATAAAAAGGGCTCTGCCCTTCCACTCCTTGCCTGAGCGTTGTTGTTGTATTCCCATGTTAGTCTTAGCAAATGGTTACTTAGTTGTATCGTATTCCCAGATTTCCCGTATCCTGCTTCCTGTATCCTATGCTGTGTTTGTTTCTGTGCGTTATCAGAGTTTGAGAAGTGTTGTGTCATCTGCCACGTCTGCTGTCATATACCATGTCTGGAATCATCCGCCACTTCTAGTGTCATCTGCCACGCCTACTGTCATATACCACGTCTGGTATCATCCACCATGTCTTGTGTCATCTGCCACGCCTGCTGTCATATACCACGTCTGGTATCATTCGCCATATCTGGCGTCATCTGCCATATAAAGTTCCATCCGTGCCAAATCCTCTGCTACTGTCTGGACACTTACAGGTACCCTTGTGCTAAGGACTTTATATAGAATTTATAGACTGTTGTTTGGCCAGCTGCTACTCTGCTACGGTGGTGTGGCCTAGTAGGTCCACATACCCCCAGATTGTGACACTGAGCTTGGTTTATATATGTTTCAGGCTTTCTGGTACTGTATATATGTATGAGCTTTGTTCTGGTGCTGTATATAAGTACTGAGCTTGAGTCTGGTGTTGTATATACTGTATGTACTGAGGTTGGTTTTGGTGCTGCATTTATGTACTGAGCTTGGTTTTGGTGCTGTATATATGTATGAGCTTGGTTCTGGAGCAGTATATGTCAGAGCTTGGTTCTGAAGCTGTAATTATATAGGATATATTTATAATAACAAATTTGCAGGGCAGATGGAATTGTTTTTAATTAATTGTATATTTAATGGGAACCTGTTAGGTAGTTTTAACCCCTTGAACTGCCACCATGCAGTAATACATGACATGACAATATTTCCAAACATTCCCTTGTATACTTTTTTCAGATGCAGCAAAATCTATAAAATCAACTTTTAAAACGGCACACACTATATGCTAATTACTCATTAAAGGGTCATGGGTCGATACCGCTATCCTGAAAAATTTACATAGTCCTGCCTCCAAACCCACCTTTCCATGCTTGTTTGACATCATCCTGGCTGTTTTACATACATCACTAGCAGCCTCCTCCAACTTTCTCGGTTGCGCCATTTCCTTGTACTACTTGGGCATGTATCGTGCAGTGTGGTGTACTCTGCCGACTTCATCGCTGCACCACGCATGCCAGTGGAGTACAAGGCAATGGTGCATCCACAAGACTTGGAGGAGACTGGTAGTGCTGTAGAACAGCCAGGGGGATGTCAGTCAAAATCTGGGGGGCGCCATTTCAATTTTCGCCTCAGGCAGCAGAAAAGCTAGAATCAGCCCTGATAACACCTTTGAGGGGTTGTCCAGTCGACAAAAATGTATGGCCTTTCTCCTAGGATAGGCCATCAATATCTGATCGATCGGGGTCCAACTCCCGACACCCCCACCGATCAGCTGTTTTGATGGGGCCATATTGCTCATATGAGTGCTGATTCCCCTTAATCCCCATTACTGCTCACACTGTGAATCACAGACACACTTGTAGCGGCAGTTCACAGTATTACAGCCTTCTCCCATTCAAGTGTATACTGTAATACTGTGAATCGCCGCTACAAGTGAGTCAGTGTTTCACATTGTAAGCAGTAATGGAAATGAAGGGGAAGCAGCGCTCGTATGAGCGATGTGGCCCCTTCAAAACAGCTGATTGGCAGGGGTGCCGGGAGTCGGGCCCCCAACGATCAGATATTGAGGATAAGCCATCAATTTTTGTGGACTGGAAAATTCCTTTAACACCCCCAAAAGTCTTATAGAAATTAGTCCCTCCCAAGGTATTCATTTAACGACATATCAAAGATTTGAAAATCTTCAGTGTATAATGTCTGCAGCATGTGGATGAGATTTGTAAAATCGTATCTTCTTGCCTTGTACTGTAATCCGCTGCAGACATTAACTGTGCAAATCCATAGGTAAAATCCGCAGCAAATCCGACACATGTAAAATCACCATAAGGCTCAGGCTACATGTTGACTTTGGCAGCGACACATGTCACACAACCAAAGATCTCTATGTCCCATAAAGTGTAATGAAAGTCAATGTGGACGCATTGCGACCTGCAAGTAACTGCGACACAACAGTTTGGATTTCTTGCATTTCATGTCATGACATTTTCATGGATTTCTTGCACGTTGCGACACAACCACATTGACATTTATTACTTGCAATGTAGGCTACGGTACATAGCGATCTTTGGCCGGGCCGGACTTCTGTTGTGTATTGTGTCGTGGCTAAAGTCACCGTGTAGAAAATATAGACAAATGTATTTATTGAAAAAAATATCTTTATTGGAATTTTTTTTTACATTACCTAGGGTGTATTCACACAGTCGGTTTTGCTGTGTTTTTCCTGCGCAGCCGAAAACTGCATTGAAAAATGCTTTTTCACAGCGATTTTGCAAAAATGTGGCAAAACCGCACGGTGTGAATGCACCCATACTCTTCTCCCTCTCTGGCAGGCTGCCAGAGAGGGAGAAGATACAACTGAAAAATCTGTTATTTGCTAACAAACTTCACTGTGATCGCTGTGACACTGAGTCGTCTCTGGATGAAGCTCCGTGATACAGCTGTCTCCAGACAGCTGTATTGTTGAGCTCCTCACTGTCGGCAGCAATGTGATAGCAGTGACAGGCTGTCACAGCGATCACATGACCGGAAACCGGGTCTCCAGGTAAAATCTCTGTGATATAGCTGTCTCTAGACACCTGTATCACAGAGCTCCTCACAGTCGGCAAGTAAGCGCCACTGGGAGTAGTAATGTGATTGTTATGACAGGCTGTCGCAGCGATAACATGACCAGAGACCGGGTCTCGGGTAAAATCTCTGTGATACAGCTGTCGCAAGACAGCTGTATCACAGAGCTCCTCACAGTCATAAGTAGTAGTGTGATTGTTATGACAGGCTATCTTAATGATCACATGACTGGAGACCACACTGGGTCCAGTTGAAGCTCCGTGATACAGCTGTCGTAGCCTAATAATTGTTAATTCCTGACACCTAGTAAACTTTCCACCATCATCATCAGTGGCCTACAGAGAGCTAGTTTTATCCAAAAAGTACAATATACCCTCTGCATACATAGATATTTTGTGGGACATACTAAAAAGAATGAAGAAAAATAATGAAGAAAAAGAATAAACATTATTACTAATGGGAAGAAAATATAAAAAAGGGCATAATGAATTTTTTATGTTTGGTAGACATGGCATGAACAGATTTTCTTTGCAGTTAATGAGTTTATAGTAGAATGAACACATATTCCATAGAAACAGATATGTAATTATTTTTCTGTGCTTGATAGACCTGGAATGAACAGGATCAAAGGTGTAGTTTATAGTAGAATTAACACATATTCCATAGAAACAACTGTGTAATTATTTTCCTGTGCTTTATAGACCTTGAATGAACAGGATAGATGTGTAGTTTATAGTAGAATGAACACATATTCCATAGAAACAGATGTGTAATTATTTTCCTGTACTTGATAGGCCTGGAATGAACAGGATCTATGTGTAGTTTATAGTAGAATGAACACATATTCCATAGAAACAGATGTGTAATTATTTTCCTGTGCTTGATAGACCTGGAATGAACAGGATAGATGTGTAGTTTATCGTAGAATGAACACATATTCCATAGAAACAGATGTGTAATTATTTTCCTGTGCTTGATAGACCTGGAATGAACAGGATCTCTGTGTAGTTGTGGCGAAACCGGGTCAGTGGGGGTCGGTTTACGCCAAGAGAATGTGGGCGATAGATTCAAGCGACACAGATTAACAGGGGACAAGCCACAGTGGCGCGTTTATTAACAGGGACAGACACACACAGAACCAATGCATCACTGCTTCTCCCCTCTGGGCTGGATGGGACAGGCTAACTCACTATGGGGTCTCTCCACTGTACCTTTCATCCTTTGGGGTGTCTCCAGATCCTCCTTAGTTAGATGGGACTCCAGCACTTGTCCTCTATTACTGTCCCTAGGTCAGGTACCATCTCTGAGGTAGACAGCCCCTGCCTGCAGCTCACACTGCTATCTCATCCTCTCCTGGGCTGCAACTAACTGAGAACTTATCCAGCACCACTATATCCCTCACTCACCCCTCCCTCAGGAATCAGGCTTCCTGCTCTTGCCCCCTCCTTTTTCTTATTTACATTAAACAAGTTCCCGCTCTCAGCCTGTGACTCACTCTCCTTCAGTGTAAGATTAACCCTAGAGGGGAGGACATTGAAGCAGCACTGAATACAATACAATATAAAACAACTGGTTATCAAACATAACGTAATGCATTTTGAGGGGACATATCCCCAACTAGCACCGGGCGCCATCTAAGCTATGGCACCCGGATGGCGGGAGTGCAACGGTTTGCGGCAGGCTTAACCTTTATTTGGGTACAATGCCTGTAACCGTCACCCGTTCCGCCACAGACCTCCCCCAGCTTAGATCCAGAATCAGTCCTGCTGACCCTCTGTCGGGTCAGTGATGAGATCTGGGCTCGGTGCTGTCAGTCTCCGTCCATCAGTGTCCTGCTGCCGAGAGAGTCCATCAGCATTCCCGTGGTCCCGGCCCTTTTTATGAGAGATGGTAAAGTTATAGGATTGTAAGGCCAGGCTCCACCGTAGTAAATGCCCATTGTCCCCGGCGGTTCGGTTCAACCAACTGAGAGGACTGTGGTCTGTGACTATGGTGAGCTCCCTCCCTTAAACGTAGGGCTGGAGCTTCTTAAGAGCCCACACGACAGCCAGGCACTCCTTCTCAATGGTTGCGTATGCCCTCTCTCGGTCCAGCAACTTCCGGGAGAGGTACGCGACCGGGTGTTCGTGGCCCGCCTGGTCCACTTGGCTCAGTACCGCTCCCAGCCCGACGTCTGAGGCATCGGTTTGGACTATGAACCGCCGGTGGAAGTCAGGGGCAGCCAGGACAGGGGAGGTGGAGAGGGCAGTCTTAAGGCTCCCGAAGGCCGCCTCACAGTCAGGGGACCAGGGCATCAGTCGACTGAACCTTTTGGACGTCAAGTCGGTCAAGGGCTTGGCCAGGGTACTATACTGCGGGATGAATTTTCGGTAGTACCCTGAGACTCCCAGAAAGGCCCTAACCTGCTTCTGGTTGGCCGGCCGGGGCCATTGGAGAATGGCCTCCACCTTGGCCGGCTCGGGGCGGATCTGTCCGCTGCCCACTCGGTGCCCCAGGTAGGCGACTTCTGCCATCCCCATCTGGCACTTGTCGGGGCGGATGGTGAGGCCGGCGTACCGGATGCGCTCCAGGATCTGCGCCACGTGCCCCAAGTGTTCCTCCCAAGTCTCGCTAAAGATAGCGATATCGTCCAGGTAGGCCTGGGCAATCTCCTGACACCTCACGAGGATCCGGTCGACCACCCTCTGGAAGGTCGCGGGGGCGTTCTTCATCCCGAATGGCATGCACGTAAATTCAAACAGGCCGAACGGGGTGATGAACGCTGAGCGCTCTTGGGCTTCCTTGGTCAGAGGAATCTGCCAGTAGCCCTTGCTGAGATCCAGAGTGGACACGAAGTGTGCCCCTCCCAGCCTATCGAGCAGCTCATCAATCGAGGGCATCGGATAGGCATCCGTAACGGCGGCCCAAGGACTGTGAGATGGTACAATGACCCCCATCTCCAGCATTTCTTCTACTTCTTTTCTCATCGCGGTCAGCACTGAGGGAGCCACTCGGAACGCGGGCTGCCTCAGGGGTCGGGCTCCTTCAGTGTCGACCTCGTGAGCGACTAGGGAGGTACGTTCGGGGGACGTGGTGAACAGGGCCTCCTGGGCTGCTAACACCTCCCCCATCTCCCTACTCTGCAAGTGCGATAGCTGGACTTCAAGCTGCACATCTGCCAGCCCTGTCTGGCGTCGGGCCTCTGCTAGTAGGTCAGGGATGCGGTCCACGTCAGGGTTGTCCATGGGCGGGCAGCATATCGCGACCGCTCCTACCTCCCTTACCACATAGGCCTTGAGCCGGTTTATGTGGTAGTTCCGTACCCGCTTTTCTGCCTTGTCGTGGGCTACTAGGTAGTTTGTCGTCCCCTGTCGCCCCACTACAGTGTACGGTCCAGCCCAATTGGCCTGCAACTTGTTGCCTCGTACTGGTGCGGGGACCAGTACCTTCTCCCCCACCCCCAGCTCTCGGGGTCGGGTGCTACGGTTGTACTCGCCCCGTTGACGGCTTCGAGCTACTTCCAATCGCTGATGGGCCAAATCCATCAGCCGTGCTAGGCGCTCCCGCATTTGGCTCACATAGTCTACTACCGGGATCTCCGGGCTTGCAAACTTCCCTTCCCAACCTTCCCGGACTAAGTCCAAGGGTCCCTGGACCCGCCTCGCGAACAACAACTCGAATGGGGAGTGCCCGGTAGACTCCTGCAGCACCTCTCGATAGTCAAAGAGAAGCTGCTGCAAGGAGCGGTCCCAGTCTCTCCCCTCCGAGTGGACGTATCGGAGTAGCAACTGCTTGAGGGTACCGTTGAACCTTTCACACAGTCCGTTCGTTTGGGGGTGGTAGGCGGTGGTTCTTAGAGAACTCACCCCGTGCCGATTCCAGAAGTCCTGCATGAGTTCTCCCTGGAATTGAGATCCCTGGTTTGTGAGTACCTCACGCGGGAACCCAACCCGACTGAAGATGTCCATGAGTCCCTTGGCGATGTGCTCAGCATCTATGGAGGACAGAGCCACTGCGTCCGGGTATCTGGTAGCGAAGTCTACCAGGGTTAGGATTTAACGCTTTCCCCCTCGGCTGGGGGGATTAATGGGGCCAACCAGATCTATGGCCACCCGCTGGAAGGGCTCTCGGATGAGGGGCAGCTGCCTGAGCGGCACCTTGCGCGGGGCCCCCGCCACCCGTTGGCAGACAGGGCACAAAGCTCGGTACCGCCGCACGTCCTCAGTCAGCCCTGGCCAAAAGAAAGCATTCGAGAGCCGGGCCCTGGTGGACCTGGTCCCAGTGTGACCCGCCGCGGGTATATCGTGGGCCAGGGCTAACAGTCGTGCACGGTAGGCTTGGGGAACAAGCAGCTGTTGGAGGCGGTCCAGGGCGACTCAGGCTTGGTCGGGGCTTCGACCCAGTACAACAGCCCGTTGTCCCACTGGAACCCTGCCTGGGCCACTCCACTGGGTGGTCGATCGGCCAGGCTACGGGCAGAGGACAGAGAAGGATCCATATGCTGGGCCTCCCTAAAAGCGACCCTATCCACCTCCCCCAGGTCTGTCGGGGGGTTCGTCGGGTCGGTCAGTTGTGAAGCGTCAGGGCCTTGGGTTCTTACCACCGGCGGTTCGGGGAGCGGGGCTTCCGGGAGAGCAGCCTCGGTGGTTACACTGGTCGGTGGTGGAGGCCGGTAAAGGTTCTCCCGGGCTTGGCTGCGGGTCACGGCCCCAGTGAACTGACTTGTGAGACCGTTCCCAAGGTCGTTCCCCAATAAGACATCGGTGGGGAGATCCGGCATGAGCCCGACTTCGACCTCCCCTTTTCCGGGGCCCCAGTCCAGGTAGATTCTGGCGTGGGGAAGGACCGCTGCTGTCCATCCGCTAGGGCAATCCGGGCTAATCGCTGGGGAAGAGCCTTAGACTGGGGAACCAGGTCCGCTCTCACCAGGGTGAGGGATGCCCCCGAGTCACGGAGTCCCTGGACGGTGCGGCGTCCCAGCACCACGGGCTGTCGGTGGCCCTGCATGTTGGCAGGGACATGGTTCGTCACGAGGCTCGCAAGCTCTACGTGGTAGACCACCTCCTCCACCTCTGGTGCATCTAGGAGGTGGTCACACTCATCGGGGTCGCCCGCCTCCTGGCAAAAGGCGACCCGGGTTGGGGTTGGTCTGGGAAAGGGCACCGTTGATTTGGCCAGGGGGCAGTCCCGTCGGATGTGCCCCGTCTGGTGGCACCCATAACACTGGCGGGAGTCCGTAGGGCCGCGGACCCTTGGAGGGATCGGGGCGGCCGTAGGCTGCGGCTGGGGTCTCATCGAAGTTGGCCGGGGTGGTTCCGCTATTTTGGTAGGGGCTCGGAGCTCTCGGCGTTGTTCCTGGCGCGGAAGGCTTCTACACTCGGGTCGGTGGGCCAAGAACTCGTCGGCCAGGGTGGCGGCATCTTCAGGGGTGCTGGGGTGGCGGTCCGCGACCCAGGCACGAACGGGGACCTCCATCCTGGAGAGGAGTTGCTCCAAAATGACGAGGTCCTCCAGGGCCTCCCGACTGAAGGCCTTCTTCCCCTCGGCCCACCTGGAGCAGCTTAAGCGGAGCTGGGCTGCCAGTTCCACATGGGTACCCTGGCCGGCGAGCGTCAAATTACGGAACCGCTCTCTGTAAGTCTCTGGGGTGATCGCATACCTCTTCAGCAGGGCGTCCCGGAGGCAACCGTAGTCCCGTCTGTCCTCTGGACCTAGACTCCGGTAGACTTCAAGGGCCCTCCTTTGCAGGCTGGGCCCCACGTAGCGAGCCCATTCGGTGGTGGGGATGTCATGCACCTGTAGCTGTGTCTCCAGCATGGTTAGGTGCGCATCGATATCCGTGGACGAAGGATCCAACTTGGGGAGGTCGTTGTATCGTAGTTGGGGTCTTCGGGGCCCAGCAGGGTTTGGGGTTGTTGGTTCTTGGGGTGCCACTGCACGGGCCACGGCCCCAACGATGATCAGGCGCTCGGCCTCGGAGCTTTGAGGGCCCCAGAGCGGTCAGCAGATCCCCCATCCGTAGGGCCTGGGCGTCCGAGATGGTGCTACGGCCGGTTCTCTGGCGACTGGCTGGTTCTTCGGGGCAGTAGTCAACGTCACCCTCGGCCATCTCTCCCATCTCGGCCGGCTTCGCCAGGTCCCAGGCTTGGAGCTTCTCAATCAGCCTATCCTTGATGTCGCAGGCCGAGAAGGCAATACGCCGGAACCGGCACAGCTCTTGGAGTGTAATTCGGAGGTAGCTGCCATAGGGGACATCCTCTGCTCCGCCGGGAGGATCCATAGAGTCAGGCTCCATGACTGGGGATTTAGGTGCCTGTGGTCCCCCTGTGCTGCAGCACGTGTGGCAGTCCGCCCTTGAGGTCTGGTCGCAAAGCGCCGGATGGTACCAGGATACCTATCCCCTGCCACTTCCCCTGGAAGAGGCTGAATCTATCCCACCGCTGCCACCAAATGTGGCGAAACCGGGTCAGTGGGGGTCGGTTTACGCCAAGAGAATGTTGGCGATAGATTCAGGCGACACAGATTAACAGGGGACAAGCAACAGCGGCGCGTTTATTAACAGGGACAGACACACACAGAACCAATGCATTGCTGCTTCTCCCCTCTGGGCTGGATGGGACAGGCTACCTCACTATGGGGTCTCTCCACTGTACCTTTCATCCTTTGGGGTGTCTCCAGATCCTCCTTAGTTAGATGGGACTCCAGCACTTGTCCTCTATTACTGTCACTAGGTCAGGTACCATCTCTGAGGTAGACAGCCCCTGCCTGCAGCTCACACTGCTATCTCATCCTCTCCTGGGCTGCAACTAAATGAGAACTTATCCAGCACCACTATATCCCTCACTCACCCCTCCCTCAGGAATCAGGCTTCCTGCTCTTGCCCCCTCCTTTTTCTTATTTACATTAAACAAGTTCCCGCTCTCAGCCTGTGACTCACTCTCCTTCAGTGTAAGATTAACCCTAGAGGGGAGGACATTGAAGCAGCACTGAATACAATACAATATAAAACAACTGGTTATCAAACATAACGTAATGCAGTTTGAGGGGACATATCCCCATCTAGCACCGGGCGCCATCTAAGCTATGGCACCCGGATGGCGGGAGTGCGACGGTTTGCGGCAGGCTTAACCTTTATTTGGGTACAATGCCTGTAACCGTCACCCGTTCCGCCACAGTAGTTTATAGTGTAATGAACACATATTCCATACAAACAGATGTGTAATTATTTTCCTGTGCTTGATAGACCTGGAATGAACAGGATCTATGTGTAGTTTATAGTAGAATGAACACATATTCCATAGAAACAGATACGTAATTATTTTCCTGTGCTTGATAGGCCTGAAATGAACAGGATCTATGTGTAGTTTATAGTAGAATGAACACATATTCCATACAAACAGATGTGTAATTATTTTCCTGTGCTTGATAGACCTGGAATGAATAGGATCTATGTGTAGTTTATAGTAGAATGAACACATATTCCATACAAACAGATGCGTAATTATTTTCCTGTGCTTGATAGACCTGGAATGAACAGGATCTATGTGTAGTTTATAGTGGAATGAATAGAATGAACACATATTCCATAGAAACAGATGCGTAATTATTTTCCTGTGCTTGAACAGACCTGGAATGAACAGGATCTATGTGTAGTTTATAGTAGAATGATGACATATTCCATACAAACAGATGTGTAATTATTTTCCTGTGCTTGATAGACCTGGAATGAACAGGATCTATGTGTAGTTTATAGTAGAATGAACACATATTCCATACAAACAGATGTGTAATTATTTTCCTGTGCTTGATAGACCTGGAATGAACAGGATCTATGTGTAGTTTATAGTAGAATGAACACATATTCCATACAAACAGATACGTAATTATTTTCCTGTGCTTGATAGGCCTGGAATGAACAGGATCTATGTGTAGTTTATAGTAGAATGAACACATATTCCATACAAACAGATGTGTAATTATTTTCCTGTACTTGATAGACCTGGAATGAACAGGATAGATGTGTAGTTTATCGTAGAATGAACACATATTCCATACAAACAGATGTGTAATTATTTTCCTGTGCTTGATAGACCTGGAATGAACAGGATCTATGTGCAGTTTATAGTGGAATGAACACATATTCCATACAAACAGATGTGTAATTATTTTCCTGTGCTTGATAGACCTGGAATGAACAGGATCTATGTGCAGTTTATAGTGGAGTTAACACATATTCAATAGAAACACTAAGAGGGTGACATAGCGTTCTCATTGTGCCGTTTCCACATATTTATTCGATTCCGAATGGGCTTGTTTTACACATTCCGGCATCGCTCCTTCACTTGGTTGCTAGGCAACATTATGATTCCGGCTTATATTCGAGCATGCGCAGTATAATATGCAGAACGCCGAGTTGTTTGACACCCCATTGTTTATGGGTGTATACTCTACGTGATAGATTTGCATATATTTTGCTGGATTGGTGAGAGGCCCTGTGTTCTCTACCCCTATGCACATTGTTGCATTTTTAATCTAGCACTAATCAAGTTTATACAGGTTTTTTTTTTAACACCTTTCCGACCGCCCACTGTCTTTTGACGTCAGGCGGTGCGGGTGCTTAATCTACAGAGACGTCTTTTGGCGTCGCTGCAGATCAGGCTGATGAGCGCTCGTGAGAGCGCTCGTCCTCTAAGCAGGAGCTGTTACTAACAGCTCCTGATCTTAGAGCAGCCTCCAGAACACAGCTGGGGTCGGCAAACATTCCAACCCCAGCTGTTTAACTCTTTGATTACCGCGGTCCGTGACCGCGGCAAGATCAAAGGGAATTCCCTTCTTTGATCGCATCACCGGGATTCCAGTGATGCGATCAAACACCGGGGAATCCCTCTGCAGTCAGCCCTGGGGACCTACAAAGGACCCCAGGGCTGTCTGTTCCGTGTGCCTGCTGTTCGGGCACACTATGTGCTGCTCGATCAGCAGCCTGTGTCATAGTGACACAGTGTAATGTATTAGCGTACAGAAGTATGCTAATACATTACAAGTAAAAAATAAAGTTACAAATAAAGTTATCCCTTGATGGGATTAAAAAAAAAAAAAGTAACAAAACAAATAAATAAATAAAAAAAGACCCAAAATGAGTCTTTATTTTTTCATAAAATACATTTTATTGCCCCTACACTAAATAAAAACAAAAAACCTATGCATATTAGGTATCTACACGACTGTAATAACCTGAAGAATTAATCTAATGGGTTATTTAGTGTGAAACGTGAACGGGATAAAAAATAAACAAAAAAAACTATTCCGAGAATCGCTTTTTCTTTATATTAACGCCATAAAAAAAAATTTTTTACCACCAATCTGTGGGAAAAAAAAAATTATATTTTTCTCGCATAAAACAATGCCTCATACAGCCACGTCAATGAAAAAATAAAAAGTTATGGCTGCTGAAGCGCAGAGAGGCAAAAACAGAAAAATTGAGCTGGTCAGTAACGTCTTTTCAGGCCCGGTCATTAACCCCTTCCCGACATACGCCGTATATATACGGCGCTGTCGGGAGGTGGTTCCCGCAAAGCGCCGTATATATACGGCGCAGTGATGGTGCGGGCTCAGAAGCAGAGCCGGCACTATCACTGCGGGGGGACAGCTGTATTATACAGCTGGCACCCTCCTGTAACTGCCAGGACCGGAGCTATTCTCCGATCCGGCAGATTAACCCCTCAGATGCTGCGCTCAATAGAGCGCAGCATCTGATAGGTTTTCACCCGATCGGCAACCCAGTGATGCAATCGCTGGGTTGCTGTGGCAATCGGACGCCAGAAAATGGCGTCCGAGTCTGCCTTGTACGGGAGCCGATGAGGACCCGCCTGCGGCGAGTCCTCATAGGCTTGCTGTCAGTGAATAACTGACAGCGCTAATACACTGCACTACGTATGTAGTGCAGTGTATTAGAGTAGCGATCGGGGCATCAGGCCCTCATGTCCCCTAGTGGGACAAGTAAAAAAAGTAAAAAAAAGTAAATAAAAATGTGGTAAAACAATAAAAACACACACATTTCAAATAAAAATAAAGCTAAACTGACTTTTTTCCCATAGTAAGTATTTTATTATGGGAAAAACCGTAAAAATAAAAAAAACTATACATAATTGGTATCGCCGCGTCCGTAACGACCCAAACTACAAAACTATTATGTAATTTATCCCGCACGGTGAACGCGGTAAAAAAAAAACATGAAAAACAGCGCCAGAATCTTTGTTTTTAGGTCACATCTCCTTCCAAAAAATGCTATAAAAAGTGATCAAAAAGTCACATTTACTCCAAAATAGTACTAATAAAAAACGCCAATCCGTGCCGCAAAAAATAATCCCTGACACCGCTTTGTGCACGCAAAAATAATAAAGTTATGGGTCTTACAATATGTCGACAGAGAAAACAAATGATTTTATAAAAAAAGTGATTTTATTGTGCAAAAGCCGCAATACATAAAAAAAACTATATAAATTTGGTATCGCCGTAATCGTATCGACCCGCAGAATAAAGCTAACATGTAATTTAGGGCGCACTGTGGATGCAGAGAAAAAAAAACAATAAAAAACTATTCCAGAATTGCTTGTTTTTGGTAATTTCCTTTACCAAAAAATGAAATAAAAAGTGATCAAAAAGTCGTATGTGTTCTAAAATGGTACCAATAAAATCTACAGCCCGTCTCGCAAAAAACAAGCCCGCACACCGCTCAATCAACTGAAAAATAAAAAAGTTACGGCACTAGTAATGCGGTGATGAAAAAACATCTCAATGCGCAGGCCGGAGGGGAACATTCCTTCAGTTTCAGGGCCCTAGTATTTAGGAACTAGGAAAGGGAAGGGACATAGCACATCCGCTGGAAGCGAGGGCGCCCGTATTATACCAGCGCAAAACTTTCCCAGCAATATTTCCCAAACTACGAAGGAGAAAAAGTCCCCAAAAGGTGCAGAGCGTTACAAAGGAGGGATAAGAAAGAAAACCGTTTATCAGTGTGATGCCGGCCTGCGCATAACGGATCGCTTCACATCGTAACACAGATCTATGGATAATTGTATTATTTACCCCATGATTATACCCTCCTATTATGCCCTGATATACTCCGCACAGATTACATATACCCCTGATATACTCCGCACAGATTACATATGCCACCACATTATAAACTGAAATACCAGCAAAACCCCAAACAGAACTATTACCAAGCAAAATCCATGCTCAAAATGGCGGTCTTTCCCTTCTTAGCCCTACAGTGTGCCCAAACAGCAATTTATGGCCACAAGTAAGGCATTACCATGCCCGGGAGAACCCGCTTAACAATTTATGGGGTAAGATTCTCTAGGGGCACAACATCTTGTGCGGTGAATGGGCAGATCAGTGGAGAAATTGCAATTTTCACTTTGCACCATCCACTGCGTATTCATTTCTGAAAAACACCTGTGGAGTCTAAATTCTCACTACACCCCTTGATAAATGCCTTTAGGGGTGTAGTTTCTAAAACGGAGTCACTTTTGTTTGGTACATCAGGGGTTTTGCAAATGCAACATGGCGTCCGCAAACCATTCCAGCAAAATCTACGCTCCAAAAGATAAATACCGCTCCTTTTCTTCTGTATGCTCCCATATATGTAAACAGCTGATTATAACCACATATGGGGTGTTACCGTACTCGGGAGAAATTACTTTACAAATGTTGGGGTGCTTTTTCTTCTCTATTCCTTGTAAAAATGAAAAATGTGTATCTAAAACTACATCTTGTTGGAAAAAAAAAATATTTTTCATTTTCATGGCTTAATTCTAATTAATTCAGCAAAAAACCTTTGGGATCAAAATTTTCACTTTACCCCTAGATGATTCCTCAGCGGGTGCAGTTTCCCAAATGGTGTCACTTTTGGGGTGTTTCCACTGTACTAGTACTACAGGGGCTCAGCAAATATGACATGACACCCAGAAACCATTCCAAAATCCAAATGGTGCTCCTTCCATTCTGAGCCCTACCGTGTGTCCAAACAGATGTTTGTGACCACATGTGGGGTATTATTTTACTCTGAAGAAGTTGCTTTACAAATGTTGTGGTGCTTTTTCTCCTTCAGTCCTTGTGGAAATGAAAAAAAAATACCTAAACCTACATTTTCTTTGAAAAAATGTAGATTTTCATTTTTACGGCCTAGTTACAATAAGTTCTGTAAAAAACCTGTGGGGTAAAACTGCTCACTCTACCCCTAGATAATTCCCTCATGGGGTGTAGTTTCCAAAATGGGGTCACTTGTTGCGGGTTTCCACTGTTTTGTCCCCTCAGGAGCTTTGCAAATGCGACATGGCCTCCGCAAACCATTCCTGCTAAATTTGAGTTCCAAAAGCCAAATGGCGCACTTTCCCTTCTCAGCCTCGCCGTGTGTCCAAACAGCCGTTTATTACCACTTGTGGGGTATTGTTTTACTCGGGAGAAATTTCTTTACAAATTTTATGGTGCTTTTTCTCCTTTAGTCCTTGTGGAAATGAAAAAAAATTAGCTAAACCTACATTTTATTTGAAAAAATGTAGATTTTCATTTTCACAGCCTACTTGCAAAAATTTCTGCAAAAAACCTGTGGGGTCAAAATGCTCACTATACCCTAGATAATTTCCTCAAAGGGTATAGTTTCCAAAATGGGGTCACTTGTTGGGGGTTTCCACTGTTTTGTCACCTCTGGGGCTTTGCAAATGCGACATGGCCTCCGCAAACCATTCCTGCTAAATTTGAGCTCCAAGAGCCAAATGGCGCTCTTTCCCGTCTAAGCCCTGCCGTGTGTCCAAACAACTGTTTATTACCACATGTGGGGTACTGTTTTACTCGGGAGAAATTTCTCTACAAATGCTGTGGTGCTTTTTCTACTTTAGTTCTTTTGGAAATGAAAAAAAATTAGCTAAACCTACATTTTATTTGAAAAAATGTAGATTTTCATTTTCATGGCCTAGTTCCAAAAATTTTTGCAAAAAAACTGGCCGGTCAAAATGCTTGCTACACCCCTAGATAAATTCTTCGAGGGGTGTAGTTTCCCAAATGGGGTCACTTTTGGGGGGTTTCCACTGTTTTAGTTCCACTAGACCTGTTCAAAGCTGACATGGTGCCTAAAATATATTCTAATAAAAAGGAGGCCCAAAATCCACTAGGTGCTCCTTTGCTTCTGAGGCCGGTGCTTCAGTCCAGTAGCACGCTACGGCCACATGTGGGATATTTCCTAAAACTGCAGAACCTGGGCAATAAATATTGAGTTGCATTTCTTGGGTAAAACCTTCTGTGGTACAAAAAAAATGGATCCAAAATGAATTTCTGGAAAAAAATAATGAACTTTGTAAATTTCACCTCTACTTTGCCTTAATTCCTGCGCAATGTCTAAAGGGTTAAGAAACTTTCTAAATGCTGTTTTGAATACTTTGAGGGGTGCAGTTTTTAAAATGGGGTGACTTATTGGGGGTTTCTAATATCTAAGGACCTCAAAGCCACTTCACAACTGAACTGGCCCCTGTAAAAATAGCATTTTGAAATTTTCTTGAAAATGTGAGAAATTGCTGCTAAAGTTCTAAGCCTTGTAACGTCCTATAAAAATAAAATGATGATCAAAAAACGATGCCAATCTAAAGTAGACATATGGGGGATGTTAGTTAGCAACATTTTTGTGTGGTATAACTGCCTGTCTTACAAGCAGATGCATTTAAATTGAGAAAAATGTTAATTTTTGCAATTTTTCGCTAAATTTTGGTGTTTTTCACAATAAATACTGAATGTATCGGGCAAATTTTGCCAGTAACATAAAGTCCAATGTGTCACAAGAAAACAATCTCAGAATCGCTTGGATAGGTAAAAGCATTCCGGAGTTATTACCACATAAATTGAAACATGTCAGATTTGAAAAATGAGGCTCTGTCAGGAAGGTCAAAAGTGGCCAAAGAGGGAAGGGGTTAAGGGGTTAAAAGTTATATGTAAGGAGTTGTACACTGTTATGTTTTCACTAACACAGTATTATATTATTGTACTTGATACCTTTTTTGTACTATACCAGTAGAAAAAACGGCAGCACTCTAATTCAGTATATAGGTTCCAGTAATGAAGGGTGCCAGCTGATAGTCCCGATCCAAAGACCATACGTATATCCAAAAAGAAAATTCAGCAGCACTTTTTGTACTATATGTATAAGTGCAATATCTGATTATATTTTATTTTGATTACTACTCATGTTAATGAGACACTTGCTTTATATGCTTCACACATTGTTTTATCACTATGCTTGAAAAAGGTCCTATAGCAGGACGGAAACTTTGCAGCTTGTGTTGACTGAATAAATCACTTGCTTTTCTACTTTAGAGTGCTGTGGGATTTCTTCTACATTTATATATATATATATATATATATATATATATATATATATATGTATATATATATATATATATATATATATATATATATATATGTATATATATATATATATATATATATATATATATATATATATATATATATATATATATATATATATACATATACATCGGGAATAGGTGAATAGACTTTGTATCAACTTCACAGTAGAAGACAACTCAATACATTCTTGGGTGATTTATTTTGTTTAGGTGGAAATTGACTGTACAGTATGTATATCTGGAGGATATCAGCCGAACTTATTCTAATGCTCTGTAAACATAAACTGCTGGATACGAATAACTACTGTAACTACAAATTAAAACTCAGAGACGAATTATGGACGTTAAGTGGAAACACCTGACAGATACATATAACATGTTTATGGTATCCATAGCTAACATTACATGGTTTTCTTCTATATCTGAACAGCACTTGAACATGTTTTAATATGTAATATATAAAGCCCTAATTTACTAGCAACATACGATATAGTCATTAATATTGGCTGCCATGAATGTCTTAACCTAGGTTTATTGGCAACATAAATATTGCTGCTTGACTTGGTTATTTGTACAGGTGTATGTGCCATATTTGAGGTGTTTCTATAAATGAATGGGGAATAAAAGGCAGAAATAAATTGCGCACAATATTTGATACAGGATATTCAGCTATATCCATTATGCTTGCATCCAGACTGAGCTGATAACTTTAAAGTCAGAGTCAAATAAACTACCTTTTGAAGTGTTTCTCCTCTCTAGGCAATCACTAACCATTTGTAAGACCCACATTAGGTTGATTATTGGTGTTTCCACGGCTATAATGTCCCTCTCCCCCCAACTGCTATAGCTAGTAAGGCACAAAACTGTAACATTATGTATACTACACAATGAACACTGTAAAAAAATGAAATAAAATAAAATAAATGCCAGAAGAAACGGAATAAAAAGTGATCAAAAAGTCAACAGCCTGTCCCACAACAAACAAGCCCTCACACAGTTTTCTCGGTGGATAAAATAAAAAAGTTATGGCTCTTAGGATATGGCGACACACAAAAAAATATTTTTTTTAAAAAGGGATTTTATAGTGAAAAAGCTGTAATACATAAATATCTATATACATTTTGTATCTCCGTAATAGTAATGACCCCCACAAAATAAAGTTAACATGCAATTTATACCTCACTGTAAATGCCGTAAAAAAATAAAAATAAAAAACAATGATACAATTTCTGTTTTTTGGTAACCTCACATTCCAAAAAATGGAATAAACAGTGAGCAAAAAGTCACCCGTCCTCCAACATTATACCAATAAAAACTACAGATTGTACCACAGAAAAAGCCCTCACACAGCTTCATCAACAGAAACAAATAAAGTTATGGCTCTCTGCATATTGCAACACAAAAAAGTGTTTTTGCTGTGTAAAATGAGTTAATTTCATTTATGCTGCATGCTGCTTTTGGTCATCTTGCATTCCAAAAACATGGAATAAAAAGTAGTAAAAAAGTTGCATGTACCCAAAATGCTACCAATAAAATCAACAGCTCGTTCTGAAAAAAAACCAAACCTAATACGTCTACGTCGATGGAAAAATAATAAAAAGGTATGATATTTCTAAGGCTGGAATAAAAATACATTCTGACATGCAGGCTAGAGGGGAACATTCTTTCCGTTTCAAGAGGTAGTTATCAAGTCCCTAATATTTGGGAACCAGGAAGAGGAGGCATATGTGCTGGAAGTGAGAGTGTCTATATTATACCAGTGCAACACTTTGCCAACATAGTTCCCCAAACTGCAAAAAGTGTAGACACTGGCGTGTGCATGAAGGATTGATTCAAAGCGTACCACAAATCTATAGATTATTTTTATTATTTATTTCATTATTATACCCTCTTATTATGCCCTCATGTGCTCCGCACAGCTTACATATGCCCCCACATTATAAACGGAAATACCAGTAAAACCACAAACAAAACTACTACCAAGCAAAACATGCACTACAAATGCCAAATGGCGCTGCCTCCCTTCTGAGTCCTACAGTGTGCCCAAACAGCAGTTTACGTCCCCATGTATGGCATTGCCATACCTGGGATAACCCGCTTGACAATGCATGGGGTGTTTGTCTCCAGTGGCACAAGCTAGGCATAACATATCAGGCACTGAAATGGCATATCAGTGGAAAACTTGGCACCATTCGCCGTGCATTAATTTTGAAAAAACACCTGAGGGGTTAAAATTCTCACTACATTACTTGTTAAATGCTTTGAGGGGCATAGTTTTTAAAATGGGGTCTCCAAGGAACTGATACCTCAGGGCAATGCGACATGACACCTGAAAACCAATCCAGCAAAATCGGCGTTTCAAAAGCCAAATGGCGCTCCTTCCGTTTTGAGCCCTGTCACTGGTCCAAACAGCAGTTTATGACCACATATGGGGTGTTTTCATACTCGGGAGAAATTAGGTAACAAATTGTGACGTGTTTTTGCTCCTATTACTCCTTGTGAAAATAATTTGTTTTTTTTAGCTAAAACTACATATTACTGGAAAAAATTCTATTTTTAAATTTCACAGCTCAATGCCAATAAAATCTTTGAAACACATGTTTGATGGTCAAAATACTCGCTACACCCTTAGATGAATACTTAGAAGAAACAGAGTCTGTAGCCAGTATATAGTCGAAAGATATCAATACAAAACTTTATTTAAATATACACAATAAGAAACATTTAAAAAGGCATAACAATAGGAGAAACTCAATCACAAGATGACATAGAGACAGATCAGGAGAGCCAAGGTAAGTATAGTAGAACCTTTAAAGTGTGGGTTCAGAGTAAAGCTAACATCAGTATAGCATAAACTAGTCAGGTCTATTTGTATACTTTGATGCTGTTTAGAGGACATGAATGGTCCTAAGAACAAGCATCAGATGAAAGGAGTAATGGGTCTAAGCAAGACCCTATGTGAGCAATTACTGATATAGTCTTACCCATAAAGAATCCTTGGCTGAGTCCCGATGGTCACTGTGTGCGCCCCGACGCGCGTTTCGCGAATGTCCGCTTCCTCAAGGGGGTGTAATGTGTCTGGCCAGGAGGCTCCCTATATACCCTAGCTACCCAGGTGTAGTCTATCTACGTTCTGTTCTGTTCAAGCGCACTTGGCGCGCATCCGACGACGAAACCGGAAGTGTGGCAGGCCCCACTTCCGTCCTCCAGTGCTGCGGCGCACATCCGGTCTCTGGTCGCGTACCAGAAGATCCGGACATGCGCACCGCACTCTCGGAGAGACGGGCGTGGCCTCACCCAGTCCCGGCCGCGTACGTCAGAGGCGCGCACCCGATTGGACAGAACAGGACACGGTAAACAGGTAAGTAAATTGGAGCGTCTCATAACCCATTTATTGCTGCATAATCCCTAATTTTCGCAGTTTAGTGTGATTATCCAGAAAATACAGGTGATTACACCTGATTTTGAAACGAAGGTGGTTAGTTGTACCTAGTTAGGGGCCGATCTTAGAAAAAACATTGCTCACATTGCATAGCATTAGACAAAGACAAACAAGAAGCATTAAAGGGAATGTGTTGCCAGAAAAACATGTTTTTTTTTTTTAATTAAACATTTAGTGTGTAGGTGATTAAACATTGTTCAAATTTTTTTATTTTTTTTCACGAGTCAGGAAATATTATAAATTAATTCTAATTTATAATATTTCCCATTGCTGGTCACTAGATGGAGCTATTCCCAAAATTGCAGCATTGCAAAATTGGGTAAAAAGCCCTCGCTCTAGTGAGCTCTCAGCATCCCCCCCTCCTTTATCCTGGCTAGTGCCGGGATAAACGAGGGGTTTGAACGGTCTAACCTCCTACACTGTGTGTCGCCATTTTTTGAGCTAACACACAGTATAGTAGGTTTACATACAGTAGTAAACGTACAAAAACACGAACATACATTGAAATCTCTTACCTGCTCCTGCCGCCGCGGCTCCCTCCGGCCCGTCCGCTCCATCTGCTGCCGCTGGTCCAAATGCACAAGTCCGGAAGCCGCGACCGGAAGTAGTAATCTTACTGTCCGGCCGCGACTTCCGGTCCACAGGAAAATGGCGCCGGACGGCGCCAATTTCAAAGTGGACTGTGTGGGAGCGGCGCATGCGCAGTTCCCACACAGACGGCGTACACAGAAGTGGATGGGACGGGAGCCGTTCGCAGTCCCTATGGGACTGTGGCTGCAGTATTCCATGTCTGTATGTGTCGTTAGGGAAGAAAAAGTGTAAAAATAAGAAAAAGTAAAACACAAACACACAAATAAATATAAACGTTTTTAATAAAGCACTAACATCTTTAACATATGAAAAAAAAAATTGTGATGACACTGTTCCTTTAAGTACATGAAATAGTGACAACAAAAGATGACCTAATAAAATTAAATAAATAGTCAGTTATGTATATTAAAGTACCAAAGCAATATAGAATAAAATATATGTGTAAAGTATTATGTGAATATGATTTATCAGTTAAGGACATATCTGTACCTCACATTAAATAATATGAAAACCCTCATCATGGGAGATACATTAATCTTCAAACGAACATATATCAAGTACAGAACATGACATGAATAGAAAAGTATAAAAATATAGTAATAAAATAAAAGGACAAAAAAGCATAAAAATAAATAATTAAAAAAATGGTGCACAAAAGTAATATATAAGAGACTGTTGCCATAAGGGACAGTCATATAAGAGACTGTTGCCATAAGGGACAGTCATGTAAGGTTGTCTGTAAATAAAACAGGCAACTAAGGTGCTTATGCGAACATAGAAACGAAAATCATAAACAAGTTACATACCAGTTAATTTTATATAAGAGACTGTTCCATAAGGGACAGTCATGTAAGGTTGTCTGTGCAAGAAACAGGCAACAATAGAGTGTTTATGCAAACATGAGAACAGGATCGTAAACAAGTTACACAAATAGAGTCCTGGGTATCCATTATACACATCGAAATTCGCAACACGAAGGGTCGTCCAATTTTGCAGGGCTTTAGTCAAGAGTACTGGGATGCCTTCACTGGATACTGGCCAATATATCTCATACCTACTAAAAGAGTGTATGCATTAAAAACAAAACACACAAACAATACACAGTTTAAAAGTCATAAAACAATAATCTGCTGATAGAATGGTGGTTGCGGCTTCCTCATAGGAAAGGTGCAAAACTCAACTGTTCGTTAAAGGAACAGTGTCATCACAAATTATTTTTTTATATGTTAAAGATGTTAGTGCTTTATTAAAAAGGTTTATATTTATTTGTGTGTTTGTGTTTTACTTTTTCTTATTTTTATACTTTTTCTTCCCTATGGGGGCTGCCATTTTTTGTTCCATTTCTGTATGTGTCGATTAACGACACATACAGACATGGAATACGGCAGCCACAGTCCCATAGGGACTGCGAACGGCTCCCGTCCCATTGACTTCAGTGTACGGCGTCTGTGTGGGAACTGCGCATGCGCCGCTCCCACACAGTCCAATTCGAAATTGGCGCCGTCCGGCGCCATTTTCCTGTGGACCGGAAGTCGCGGCCGGACAGGAATATTACTACTTCCGGTCGCGGCTTCCGGATTTGTGCACTTGGACCAGCGGCAGCAAACGGAGCGGACGGGCCGGAGGGAGCCGCGGCGGCAGGAGCAGGTAAGAGATTTCAATGTATGTTCGTGTTTGTGTGTGTTTACTACTGTATGTAAACCTACTACACTGTGTGTTAGCTCAAAAAATGGCGACACACAGTGTAGGAGGTTACACCGTTCAAACCCCTCGTTTATCCCGGCACTAGCCAGGATAAAGGAGGGGCGATGCTGAGAGCTCACTAGAGCGAGGGCTTTTTACCCAATTTTGCAATGCTGCAATTTTGGGAATAGCTCCATCTAGTGACCAAAAATGGGTAATATTATAAATTAGAATTAATTTATAATATTTCCTGACTCGTGAAAAAAATAAAAAAAATTTGAACAATGTTTAATCACCCACACACTAAATGTTTAATTAAAAAAAAAACAACATGTTTTTCTGGCAACACATTACCTTTAAGTCCAGCCGGTGCCATAGATCCCAGTTGCACAATCCACCTACACTCTTTCTGTGCCAGGACCTTCTTCACATTACCCCCCCTGATGCCACAGCGGATACGTTCAATCCCCCGAATTTTAAGGGATCTTGGGTTACACCCATGATACATTTTAAAATGTCTAGGCAGGGTTTTAAGTTCGATTGGATCATCGATCACTCCCGCTGCAATGATATCTCGCACATGTTCTCTTGTGCGTGTGCGTAATTCCCTTGATGTCAGGCCTATATAGACCTTAGGGCACCCACACACAGCGTAATACACTATGTGTGTGGTGCTGCACGATATATAGTCTTTGATCTCAAAAGACTTAGTGCCGTCCACTGATTCGAACTTATTAGTTCTACTAATGTTGGGGCATGCAACACAATTGCCACATGGATAGCAACCCTTTCTTTGTCCCTGGGTTCCGAAAAAGTTTATTTTTTTGGGGATATAGTGGCTTTGGACCAAGATATCACGGAGATTCCTGCTCCGCCTAGCCGTCATTGTCGGTTTGTCACTCAGACATAGGGCCAAAGTGGGTTCAGACCTTAAAATTGGGCAATGTCGCACTAAAATGGTCCTCACTTCATCCCATCTGCTGTTATACGTAGAGATGAACCTAACAGCTGTTTTTCCCACTGTAGGGATCTTATTCCTCAGCAGATTAGCACGAGGGGTCTTTTTGGCTCTCCGGTACCCTGCCTTGATGGACCTATTACTGTACCCCCTGTCTTCAAATCTATATCTCAGATCCTGAGACTGATGTTCAAACAGATGGTCAGTGGAGCAGATCCGCCTCATCCTGAGGAACTGGCCAACTGGGATGGAGACCATTAGTTATAATTAATTTTCTGTGTGTTTTTCACAGCGACTGGCATCCAGCCTAATATGGATTTTCGAGCACCTGATCAGTCATGGCTCGCGCAACTAGACATGATTTTTAAGGAGGACTCTAACTTGTTTTTAGATGCTGGTAGTGTTAACATTAGGGAACGTAGTGTTAAACTTAAATCACTCCTCAACAAAAGAACGAGGTTATGGTGGAATAAGGCGTTCTTGGAAAAGTATATATATAGAGGGCTGATACCGAGGGGCCTAAGGGTCCAGGTTTTTCCCTCCTTTGAAATAGAGAACAATACGTTCAAAAAGAAATGGGAGGAGCTGGCAGACACTTGCTCTAGAGGGTTTATGAATCTTTTGATTCAATCAAATTCTAATACTCTACTAGAAATGGAAAAAGCAATAGATGGGATGCAACTGGACCTTAAAAAAGAGTTTTCTACTGAGACTCTGGCGAAATGGCAGGAAGATTTGGATAAAGATTACGCCAAATGGGAAAAAGAGATATGCACAGTAAAAGCAGGTAAATTTCAGAGAGATGTGCAAGATTATAAATCAAATAGAGTTTACAAGTGGCGGTCTAATTATGAGAGATCAAGACCTACATCACGCTCAAGATCCTCTTCAATGTCTTCACGCACCTCTGGCGATGAGTCGGTTAGAACAAGGGATGCGATGACTGCTAGTGGTATAGGCAGTAACCCGGGCGCCTATATGCCAAAAAGACAATATGATAGGAACGCCAAGCGCAAAAAAACAACGATTCCTCAACAGGAGAAGAGATCCGGTAACAACTTGGAGGTAATTAACCTATCTTCACATTCCCTCTCTGATGCCCAACGGGAGGTTCTGAGTAAAGGGTTAACGTTTTCACCCACTGCCCCTTTTGATTTTTTTACAGTTTTAAAAGATGTGCACTTGTTCGCTAGAAAACTTGTCCTGCAAAAATTGCATAATAGGGGCTATGGTGCATTCACAATTGATAGTGAGATGGAGAGGGAGGCCCTGTCAGCACTGGAAGAACTATTGCGCGAACAGAACACTGTGAGAAGTAAGTTTCCTATGTCGGCCCTGCCTAAATCGACCAAGTTTCCCCCCTTGTCATTGTGCCCTCAGGTTGAAATATTTACCAAATTGGTAGTAGATGATCTTAAACATATACCCAAGTTTGGATATAGGGACAACCTTACAGTCCCTCAGAGACAAGCAATCAGAGAACTACAATCCTATGAGGACGTAGTTATCAAAGCCGCTGACAAGGGGGGTAACATTGTGGTATGACAAATATGAAAAAGAGGCATTCAGGCAATTAAGAGATAAGCAGACTTATGCCAAACTTATGTTTAATCCCATATCTAGATTCTCTTTGGAATTAAAGGAGATTCTGAATAGGGCCCTGGATAAGGGAATTATCACTAAGAAGATCTGTGAGGGATTACTGACTGAGGACCCCAAAATACCTACAATCTATTTTTTGCCAAAAATTCATAAAAACTTGATGGAACCCCCAGGACGTCCTATTGTGTCAGGTATGGGAGGCTTATGTGAAGCCACGTGTAAATTTATAGATCATTATTTAAAGCCGTTGGTAACAGAACTGCCATCACATGTAAAGGACACAACGGATGTCCTGGGAAGAATTGATGGGATTCAGATTGAACCCGACATGTACCTTGTAACTGCAGATGTCGAGAGTCTATATACATGCATTAGACATGGGGATGGTCTGGAGGCGGTCCGCTTCTTCCTGGGGACTAGCAACTGGGATGATGAACTATGTGAACTCATTGTGGAGCTACTCCAGTATGTTTTGAGCCATAACATCTTTGTATTCAAGGACAACTTTTATTTACAGACTCAAGGCACTGCCATGGGCGCGGCGTGTGCGCCATCCTATGCAAACCTGTTTCTCGGTTTTTGGGAGAGGCAGGTTTTCCATGGGGATGGAGCTCGCGCCGCGGACCATGTGCAGTGCTGGCTCCGCTATATTGACGACATACTGTTTGTGTGGCAGGGTTCGGAGTGTGAGTTGAGGAATTTCATGCAGCAACTCAATATTAACCAAATGAATGTAAAATTGACTTACTTATTTGATCCATCCAAGATTGAATTCTTGGACCTTCTAATATTCACGGATGCAAGTGGCTTCCTTCAGACGGATGTCTACCGTAAGTCAACATCTGTTAATTCATTGCTGCATGCATCCTCCTCTCACACTCCTTCCACCATCAAAGCCATCCCAGTTGGCCAGTTCCTCAGGATGAGGCGGATCTGCTCCACTGACCATCTGTTTGAACATCAGTCTCAGGATCTGAGATATAGATTTGAAGACAGGGGGTACAGTAATAGGTCCATCAAGGCAGGGTACCGGAGAGCCAAAAAGACCCCTCGTGCTAATCTGCTGAGGAATAAGATCCCTACAGTGGGAAAAACAGCTGTTAGGTTCATCTCTACGTATAACAGCAGATGGGATGAAGTGAGGACCATTTTAGTGCGACATTGACCAATTTTAAGGTCTGAACCCACTTTGGCCCTATGTCTGAGTGACAAACCGACAATGACGGCTAGGCGGAGCAGGAATCTCTGTGATATCTTGGTCCAAAGCCACTATATCCCCAAAAAAATAAACTTTTTCGGAACCCAGGGACAAAGAAAGGGTTGCTATCCATGTGGCAATTGTGTTGCATGCCCCAACATTAGTAGAACTAATAAGTTCGAATCAGTGGACGGCACTAAGTCTTTTGAGATCAAAGACTATATATCGCGCAGCACCACACACATAGTGTATTACGCTGTGTGTGGGTGCCCTAAGGTCTATATAGGCCTGACATCAAGGGAATTACGCACACGCACAAGAGAACATGTGCGAGATATCATTGCAGCGGGAGTGATCGATGATCCAATCGAACTTAAAACCCTGCCTAGACATTTTAAAATGTATCATGGGTGTAACCCAAGATCCCTTAAAATTCGGGGGATTGAACGTATCCGCTGTGGCATCAGGGGGGGGTAATGTGAAGAAGGTCCTGGCACAGAAAGAGTGTAGGTGGATTGTGCAACTGGGATCTATGGCACCGGCTGGACTTAACGAACAGTTGAGTTTTGCACCTTTCCTATGAGGAAGCCGCAACCACCATTCTATCAGCAGATTATTGTTTTATGACTTTTAAACTGTGTATTGTTTGTGTGTTTTGTTTTTAATGCATACACTCTTTTAGTAGGTATGAGGTATATTGGCCAGTATCCAGTGAAGGCATCCCAGTACTCTTGACTAAAGCCCTGCAAAATTGGACGACCCTTCGTGTTGCGAATTTCGATGTGTATAATGGATACCCAGGACTCTATTTGTGTAACTTGTTTACGATCCTGTTCTCATGTTTGCATAAACACTCTATTGTTGCCTGTTTCTTGCACAGACAACCTTACATGACTGTCCCTTATGGAACAGTCTCTTATATAAAATTAACTGGTATGTAACTTGTTTATGATTTTCGTTTCTATGTTCGCATAAGCACCTTAGTTGCCTGTTTTATTTACAGACAACCTTACATGACTGTCCCTTATGGCAACAGTCTCTTATATGACTGTCCCTTATGGCAACAGTCTCTTATATATTACTTTTGTGCACCATTTTTTTAATTATTTATTTTTATGCTTTTTTGTCCTTTTATTTTATTACTATATTTTTATACTTGTCTATTCATGTCATGTTCTGTACTTGATATATGTTCGTTTGAAGATTAATGTATCTCCCATGATGAGGGTTTTCATATTATTTAATGTGAGGTACAGATATGTCCTTAACTGATAAATCATATTCACATAATACTTTACACATATATTTTATTCTATATTGCTTTGGTACTTTAATATACATAACTGACTATTTATTTAATTTTATTAGGTCATCTTTTGTTGTCACTATTTCATGTACTTAATGCTTCTTGTTTGTCTTTGTCTAATGCTATGCAATGTGAGCAATGTTTTTTCTAAGATCGGCCCCTAACTAGGTACAACTAACCACCTTCGTTTCAAAATCAGGTGTAATCACCTGTATTTTCTGGATAACCACACTAAACTGCGAAAATTAGGGATTATGCAGCAATAAATGGGTTATGAGACGCTCCAATTTACTTACCTGTTTACCGTGTCCTGTTCTGTCCAATCGTGTGCGCGCCTCTGACGTACGCGGCCGGGACTGGGTGAGGCCACGCCCGTCTCTCCGAGAGTGCGGTGCGCATGTCCGGATCTTCTGGTACGCGACCAGAGACCGGATGTGCGCCGCAGCACTGGAGGACGGAAGTGGGGCCTGCCACACTTCCGGTTTCGTCGTCGGATGCGCTCCAAGTGCGCTTGAACAGAACAGAACGTAGATAGACTACACCTGGGTAGCTAGGGTATATAGGGCGCCTCCTGGCCAGACACATTACACCCCCTTGAGGAAGCGGACATTCGCGAAACGCACGTCGGGGCGCACACAGTGACCATCGGGACTCAGCCAAGGATTCTTTATGGGTAAGACTATATCAGTAATTGCTCACATAGGGTCTTGCTTAGACCCATTACTCCTTTCATCTGATGCTTGTTCTTAGGACCATTCATGTCCTCTAAACAGCATCAAAGTATACAAATAGACCTGACTAGTTTATGCTATACTGATGTTAGCTTTACTCTGAACCCACACTTTAAAGGTTCTACTATACTTACCTTGGCTCTCCTGATCTGTCTCTATGTCATCTTGTGATTGAGTTTCTCCTATTGTTATGCCTTTTTAAATGTTTCTTATTGTGTATATTTAAATAAAGTTTTGTATTGATATCTTTCGACTATATACTGGCTACAGACTCTGTTTCTTCTAAGTATTAATATATGTATCATAGAGTTGCCTCATTAATAGATGTGGGAGGATGTTCCTTGGAACAACACCTAGCCCAATAACACTGTATGCTTCTGGAGACCATTAGTTATAATTGTCCTTAGATGAATGCCTTGAGGGGTGTAGTTTCCTCCCCAAAAAAAACACTTCTCAGGGGTTTCCACTGTGTTGGTACCTCGGGGGGCTCTTCAAATGGGACATGGTGTCCAGAAACCAATCCAGCAAAATCTACGTTCTAAAAGTCAAATGGCGCTCCTTCCCTTCTGAGTCTTACAGTGTGCCCAAACAGCAGTTTACCACCACATATGGGGTATTTACGTATTCTGGGTTTTATTCTTCTATTACGCCTCATAAAAATTAAAACATTTTACTAAAACTACATTTTATTTTCACGGCCCAATTCTAATAAAATCTATAAACTATGAAATACATCTCTGGGATTTGCTCTCTATACCCCTAGATTAATGCCTTCAGGGGTGTAGTTTCCCAAATGAGGTCACTTCTCAGGGATTTTCAATGTACTGGGACCTCAGGGGCTCTGCAAATGACATGGCGCCCAGAAACTAATCAAGAAAATCTACTTTCCAAAAGCAAAATGACGCAACTTTCCATCTGAGCCCTGCCGTGTGTCCAAACAGCAGTTTATGACCACTTATGGAGTATTGGTGTACTCGGGAGAAACTGCGTAACAAATTGTTGGGTAATTTTTCTCCTACATTCTTTGTTAAAATGAGAATGCTTTACCTAAAACGAAATATTATTGGAAAAAATATGATTTTCACTGCCAAATCCTAATAATATCTGTGAAACAACTGTGGCGTCAAAATGCTCATTACACACCTAGATAAATTCCTTGGGTGATGTAGCTTCCAAAAGGGGGTCTTTTGGGGCTGTTCCTTGTGTTTTAGCACAGCAATGCCTATAGTGGTGCCTGGAACACATCCTAATAAAAAAGAGGCCTTGAAAAAGCAAAGGGCACACACGAAACGGCCATAGGCTATTGCTCCACATTACATTGCTGCTTCAGCTAATAAAGAAAGAAAAATGACTAAATAGTGAGTGCCGTGAATTTTTATTTTCTCAAGCGCATTCCAAGAATTTATTTGTATGCTCCACAGAGCACTGTTGTTTACAAGTACAACTGCTTCCTGTTGAGGGATCGAGCATGGTGCTGGGATTTGTGTTGCTCCGAGAGACAGAGCAGTTTCGGTCCATTTTCTTCCTCTTCAATATTAACTAATAAAAAAGAGGCCCCAAAGTCCACAAAGTGTTTCTTCGTTTCTGAGACCTGTGTTGCCGTTAAGAAGCACATTAGGGCCACTTATTGGATATTTCTAAAAACTACAGAATCAGAGTAATAAAGATTGAGTAGCATTTCTCTGTGCTGTGTTACAGAAAAAAAAAATATAATAATTGAATATCTACAAAAAAAGTTAACATTTCAGCTCCACTTTGCTTTGACTGGTTGCCGACACAGGATGAGAATACTCGTCCTGAGTGGCGGGTACTTGGCGCATCATGTTGAGTATTCTCGTCCTGTGTGACAGCCAGTGTCCGCGCGCCATGATGAGAGGGGGAACAGCTGTAACGGCTGTAATACACAGCCGCGGGCCCCGCTTTATCGGAGAGAGAAGAGAAACCTCTTCTCTCCGCCGTTAACCCCTTGAATGCCGCGATCAAAGCTGATTGCGGGATTCAAAGCTAAAGTGAGAAGGGGGTCTCCCCTTTGATCGCGTCACAGGAAAGCCCTGTGACGCGATCAATGGCTATACCTGGTATTGGCAGACAGCCCATGGTCCATTGACGGACTCCAAGGCTGTCTGACCATATTTTCTGTTATTATTGCATACTGAGGTATGTTCTAACAACTGCCTGTGCACAATCAGTACATAACCTATTGTATTATCTTAGAACGTTATCAAAATGCACTTACAAGAATCAAAGGGATAAACCACAAACCATGAATTCAGTTCTGCGGCATCTTTTACTTTTGGTCCAAAAAATTGCTTTTCAAAATTCGACTTCTGCTATTTCCTCAGTTCTAGAGTAAAATATTAACCTTATGCTATTGGGCGACTTGTATGTGCATTCGGCTTCCAGTTTAAGGACTAATAGAGCAGATGGTGCGTGGATTACTTGTGAAGAATAAAATTCCATTTAGTCACATAGCCTAGCAGTACTTTATGAATTAATTAGCAAGTTAGACAGCTGCCTATTATTTCTCAGTTATATTGTTTCTCAACCTGTCCCTGGTCTCCAGCTGCATAAATATAAGAATCTATCAAACAGTATGGGAAGGGATGGACATAATATATGGCAGGTTTTTAGAATTTGAACACTGAGACTATAAAGCAGTATAAAAAAGCCATACATGCTTGACTTCATCAGTATGGTTTTCAACACAGGACTACATTCACAAAGAATAAACCAATTTGTCCAGTAAATTATTTAGCAAAAGAGAATTGCTTGTACCGTTTTATCATTTTAATTGGCTGGTTTAATAAAGTGCCACAGAATAGATGTTCCAGCTCTGAATCCTTATATCTCATAGGAGAATTATGTCATTTATTCTAGCACCCATATTTGACTGCATTATACAATTTCTTTATACTGAATGTAAAACAGAAAGTCAGTTACAAATCATATGGCAGGGGGGTGGGGAAACAGACAAGTGAGCCAAGGAGAAGGCCCATTCTTGGGGCCCTTCCTGGAGCCGGGACATAATTATACCCACCAGCTGGCTCTCAGAACCTGAGGAGTGGGGCTTTAAGCGAAAATAGAGCCTACAACTCTCCCGAAAGGAGAGAAAAGTCTTCCGGTATAGGTATAGGCTTGTGATTATGTAATGACGGGGGGTGGGGAAACAGACAAGTGAGCCCTAATCTACCCGCCACTCAGTCCCTGCCTACTTGCAACGACCCGCCCTAGGCGACGGGGTACAACTGGGCGACGGGGTACAACTCGGCGACAGTCCCTACACTCAATAGGTGCACGACAGACAAGGGTACAAAGAAGCCGGGGAAATGGGGAAGTTGCCCACGGGAACACCGTGATCAACAAGCGAGGTGAACGAGCCGAGTCAAACCAGGAGATGAGCGAGGTACAAAAACGCAGAGCAGAAGAGTGGTCAGAAAAGCCAAGGTCAATCACAAGCAGAGGATAAGTAGTACAAGAAGCTGCAGCACGGCCAGGAAACCAACAGAGAAGATTCACAAGCAAAGGAGGAACAGGAAAGGCAGGTATAAATAAACAGAGGGCGGGAGCTAGCTCCGTATGGCCAGGCTGTGATAGGTTCTCCCACTCCTAAGCCTGCCACCCTGAGTGGTGGAAGATGGAGTCAGTCTCACAGACATAGAAGCAGGTGCAGACTGATTATCTATGGGCGTTAACCCCGAAGCTGTGCATGGCAGATCCTTTACAGTACCCCCTCTTTTATGAGGGGCCACCGGACCCTTTCTAAGTGGATCTGGTTTACTGGGGAAACGAAGGTGAAACCTCCTGACCAATATCCCAGCGTGAACATCCCGAGCGGGTACCCAAGTCCTCTCCTCAGGCCCGTATCCTCTCCAATGGACCAGGTACTGGAGGGAGCCTTGGAACATCCTGCTGTCCACAATCTTGGCCACCTAGAATTCTGCCCCCTCAGGGGTGAGAACAGGGACCGGAGGTTTCCTCGAGGGAGCCAAGGACGGGGAGCAGCGTTTAAGGAGGGAGGCATGGAACACGTCGTGTACTCGAAAAGATGGGGGCAACTCCAGTCGGAAGGAGACAGGATTGAGGACTTCAATGACCTTGTACGGCCCTATAAACCGGGGAGCAAACTTCTTGGATGGGACCTTAAGGCGCAAATTTTTAGACGATAGCCACACCAGATCCCCGACCATAAACAAGGGGTTAGCAGAACGTTTTCTATCTGCCTGAGTCTTTTGTATGCTCTGGGACGCCTCTAGGTTCTTCTGAACCTGAGCCCAGACTGTGCACAGTTCTCGATGAACGACCTCTACCTCGGGATTGTTGGAACTACCAGGTGAAACGGAAGAGAACCGTGGATTAAACCCAAAAATACAGAAAAAGGGGGAGACCCCTGATGAGTTACTGACCCGGTTATTAAGGGAAAATTCGGCGACGGGAATGAATGAGACCCAATAATATTGACAGTCAGAGATAAAACACCTTAAATATTGTTCTAGAGACTGATTAGTCCTCTCAGTTTGGCCATTAGTTTCAGGATGGAAGGCAGAGGAGAAGGACAGATCAATCTCCAACTTTTTACAGAAAGCTCTCCAAAACAATGAAACAAATTGTACCCCTCTATCAGAAACAATATTGACAGGGACCCCATGGAGACACAGGATGTGTTTGACAAACAAGGTAGCTAACGTCTTAGCATTGGGTAGTTTCTTGAGGGGCACAAAGTGGCACATCTTACTGAAGCGGTCTACTACAACCCACACCACCGACTTTCCTTGAGATGGAGGCAAATCGGTGATAAAATTCATGGAGATATGGGTCCAAGGTCTCTGGGGAATGGGCAAAGAACATAGTAAGCCCGCTGGTCGGGACCTGGGAGTCTTGGACCAAGCACAAACTTCACAAGCGGCGACGTAGGCCTTAACGTCTTTGGGCAACCCAGGCCACCAATAGTTTCTGCCAATGAGGTGCTTGGTACCCAGGATGCCTGGATGGCCAGATAGTGCAGAGTCATGATTTTCCCAAAGTACCCTTAGCCGGAATTGCAGGGGAACAAACAGCTTGTTCTCAGGAAGGCTCCCGGGAGCTGAACCTTCATCAGCCGCAATTTCAGAGACTAAATCAGAATCAATAGAGGAAATGATTATACCTGGAGGCAAAACACATGCAGGATCTTCCTCCAAAGGAGGGCTGGCCATGAAGCTACGCGACAGTGCATCAGCCTTAATATTTTTAGACCCAGCCCTACCCTTAGGGAGCTTAGCTAATGGTACCAAATCAATTGCGCAATCGTATTCTCTATGAGGAGAAATAGAATTAACAGAAAAACATGACGTCATGCATTCATTACCCCATTTGGTAAGATCCCCAGCATTGCAGTCAAACGTGGGATTATGCAACTGCAACCAGGGAAGGCCTAAAACCAAATTGGACGATAATCCCTGCCTCACCAGTACAGAGCACTGCTCCAAATGCATGGAACCAACAAGGAGTTTAAAAACAGGGGTATGCTGTGTAAAATAACCATTAGCAAGAGGAGTGGAGTCGATACCCACTACCGGGAAATGTTTAGGCAAATCAATCAATGGCATAGCTAGAGACATAGCAAATTCCACAGACATAATATTAGCAGAAGACCCTGAATCCACGAAGGCACTGCCAGCAGCAGACCTACCACCAAAAGAGACCTGAAAGGGAAGCATGATTTTATTACGTTTCATATTTACGGGAAATACCTGTGCGCCCAAGTGACCTCCCCGATGATCACTTAGGCGCGGAAGTTCTCCGGCTGCATTCTTACGCTTAGGACAGTTGTTCACTTGATGCTTGTCATCCCCACAATAGAAGCAGAGACCATTCTTCCTGCGGAAATCTCTACGTTGTTGGGGGACACGGAGGCCCCGAGTTGCATAGGTACCTCCGAGTCTTCCGGGGAGGAACGAAGCAACGGAACCTCGGGAGGCATCATGGGGGAGTCAGAGGAGAAAACACATAAACGTTCACGCTGTCGTTCCCTGAGACGTCGGTCAAGTCGTACCGCTAAAGCCATAACCTGGTCTAGGGAGTCAGAAGAGGGATAGCTAACTAGCAGGTCTTTCAGGGCGTTCGACAGACCCAACCTAAACTGGCACCTTAAGGCAGGGTCATTCCACCGAGAAGCTACGCACCACTTCCTAAAGTCAGAGCAATACTCCTCAACAGGTCTCTTACCCTGACGTAAGGTCACCAGCTGACTCTCGGCAAAAGCAATCTTGTCAGTCGCGTCATAGATGAGTCCGAGAGCAGAAAAGAAAAGATCAACGGAGGAAAGTTCAGGGGCGTCAGGAGCCAAGGAGAAGGCCCATTCTTGGGGCCCTTCCTGGAGCCGGGACATAATTATACCCACCAGCTGGCTCTCAGAACCTGAGGAGTGGGGCTTTAAGCGAAAATAGAGCCTACAACTGTCCCGAAAGGAGAGAAAAGTCTTCCGGTATAGGTATAGGCTTGTGATTATGTAATGACGGGGGGTGGGGAAACAGACAAGTGAGCCCTAATCTACCCGCCACTCAGTCCCTGCCTACTTGCAACGACCCGCCCTAGGCGACGGGGTACAACTGGGCGACGGGGTACAACTGGGCGACGGTCCCTACACTCAATAGGTGCACGACAGACAAACAGACAAGGGTACAAAGAAGCCAGGGAAATGGCGAAGTTGCCCACGAGAACACCGTGAGCAACAAGCGAGGTGAACGAGCCGAGTCAAACCAGGAGATGAGCGAGGTACAAAAACGCAGAGCAGAAGAGTGGTCAGAAAAGCTAAGGTCAATCACAAGCAGAGGATAAGTAGTACAAGAAGCTGCAGCACGGCCAGGAAACCAACAGAGAAGATTCACAAGCAAAGGAGGAACAGGAAAGGCAGGTATAAATAGACAGAGGGCTGGAGCTAGCTCCGTCTGGCCAGGCTGTGATAGGTTCTCCCACTCCTTAGCCTGCCACCCTGAGTGGTGGAAGATGGAGTCAGTCTCACAGACATAGAAGCAGGTGCAGACTGATTATCTATGGGTGTTAACCCCGAAGCTGTGCCTGGCAGATCCTTTACAGCAGCATTGGAACACAAATAGTAAAAGTATAATGGAAAGACTTCTACCTCTTTTCCGTGTTTTGGACCCAGTCCTCAGTTATGTATACTGAATACTGATGCAAAATACTTACCAAAACACTGCTGTGTGAAAGTGGCCTTCCTCTGCTTCAGGTAGAAAAATACAGCGTTGCTTAATTGGGGATTTAATTGGGACATTTTGAATTGCCGTGTGACAGATGACATTGAAATGATGTACATTACCAATGAAAGTTGTTTCATGAAGAAAATATTTAAATAAACTTTTAGGATGAAAGAAAACGTAACAGTAAACATTGGCAGCAAGTGCAGGAATATATCCTGAATACCCATCTACATGTAGAGGAAAAATTCAACAAATTTTTTCAGATTTTTCTAATCTGAGCCCGCTTCCTCAGCTGTTTCCATAACTGTTATATAAATCAATGGAAAGAGCCGTGCACATGCACGGCCATCTCTCCATTCATTCCCCACCTGGATATGGCAGCCAACAGCCGCCTCACTAGTTTGGATGGTGTTGGATGCCCCCCCCCCTTCTCTAGATAGGTGCAGGTCCCAGACAGGGGCCTAACTAGGAAAGACTGGGCCCCATAGCAAACTTTTGACTGCCCCTCCAGGTGCCACACGCAGCTCCCCTTATAGCTAGGGGGGGGGCAGGCTTTAGAAAGAGCCAGGAGTTCATGCAGCGTTGTTCTGACTGGGGTCTGTGACGGCCAGGGCATGGACGAGTCCAGTCTCCTGACCTGTCACCTTACCTCAAGTCAGCGACATGAGGTCAGATGACTCAGGACAGGTGACTGGACTGGTCCACTCCCGGTCTGACACTGACCTTAGTCAGAAGGAACTCCGCCGCTGCCTGTGCCGCATGACCTCCTCGGCTCCTCTGGTAAGTCACGTCAGGCAGAGCGGAGAGTGGTAGCGGTAGGCTACCGCTCACCGCTTTGTTTACAGTGTGGCGCTATTTAAAAGCCGGGAATGTGGCGCTATTTACAGGGGGCAGCGGGCTGTGTTTTGCACTATCTACAAGGGTGGGAGTGTGCCGCTATTTACAAGGGGGGAGCGTGCCGCTATTTACAAGGGGTGGAGTGTGGCACTATCTACAAGGGGGGCTGTGTGGCGCTATTTACAAGGGGGGGGGGGATTGTGCCGCTATTTACAAGGGGTGAAGCGTGGCACTATCTACAAGGCGGGCTGTGTGTGGCGATATTTACAAGGGGGGCAAAGTGGCACTATTTACAAGGGGGCTGTGTGTGGCACTATCTATAAGAAGGGCTGTGTGTAGTGCTAACTACAAGGAACGCTATCTACAAGGAGGGCTGTGTCTGGCGCTATCTACAAGGGGGGCTGTGTGTGGCACTATCTACTAGGGGGGCTGTGGGGCACTATCTACTATAGGGGGGCTGTGTGGCATTAACTACAAAGGGGGGCTGTGTGTGGCGATATCTACAGGGGGCTGTGTGTGGCCTCTTTAGTTTATTTTCTTTTAATTTATTGTTATGGTACCTCCCTTATATAACTATATCGCTTGTAAAATGCAGAAATGCTTTTATGCTCGAGTTATATTAACAAAAAATGTGAAAAAAATGACACCTCATTGATTGGTAGAGAAAGCAAACATGGCGAGGGGGAAGGAGATGTCGGGAAATAAGTTGGGGGGGGCGCCAATCTGAATCTTTGCCCCGGGTGCAGGAGAACTTAGCTATGCCTCTGCTTATAGATATTGCCCTCTGTAGATTGTGCCTTACAGCCCCCTGTAGATAGTGCTATACAGCCCCCCTGCAGACAGTGTCACACCCCACTTGTGGATAGCGTCCCCACCTCCCCCTTGTAAATACTGCCATACAGTCCCCCCTGTAGATATCGGCATAAAGCCCCCCTGTATATAGCGCCATACAGCTCCCCCTGTTTATAGTGCCACACAGCCCCCCTGTATATAGTGCCACACAGTCCCCCTCCCTTGTAAATCAAGCCACACAGACCCACTTAGTAGATAGTGCCACACAGCCCCCCATAGTATATAGTGCCACACACAGCACCCTGTATATAGCGCCACAGCCATCCTCCTTGTAAATAGTGCCATACAGCCCCCCTAGTAGATAGTGCTCCCCCCTTGTATGTAGTGCCACCCTGCTTCCCCCCTTGAATATAGTGCTACCCTGCTCCCCCTCTTGTATATAGTGCCACACAGCCCCCCCAAAAAACGTATATATTGTACTTACCTCGCCCCATTTTTGTGACAGACGGAGCGCTGCACAGGCTTCAGTCGTGACACATGCACAGACCAGCGTGATGCAGTGATGTCATCACGCCGGCCCTCGCATGGAGTCTTCCCAGCACCTTATAGGCAGCAGGCCTATAAGCGATTCTAGCTTTTCAGCTGCCTGAGGTGAAAATTGGAATGGCGCCCCTCAGATTTTGATTGACATCCCCATGGCTTTTCTACATCACTACCAGCCTCCTCAAACTTTTGCGGATGCGCCGTTGCCTCGCTGCGCAGTGCATGCCCAAGTAGTACAAGGCAATGGCGCATCTGAGAAAGTTGTATCAGCCAGGGGGATTTTTATCAAACATGGAAAGGTGGGTTTGGAGGCAAAAATATGTGACTCTTCAGGATAGCGGCACCACCCTTTAATGAGTAATTAGCATATAGTGTTTTAAAAGTTGATTTTATAGATTTTGCTGCATCTGAAACAAACATACATTTGTTAATATTGTCAGGTCATGTATTACCACATGGTGGCTGTTCAAGGGGTTAAAACTACCAGACAGGTTCCCATTAAATATACAATGAATTGAAAACAATTCCATCTGCCCTACAATTTTGTTATTATAAATATATCCTATCTAGTTACAGCTCCAGAACCAAGGTCATACATATATACGGCACGAGAGCCAAGCTCAATACATATATACACCACCAGAACCAACCTCAGTACATAAATACAGCACCAGAACAAAGCTCAGTACATAAGTACAGCACTAGTACCAAGCTCAGTATGTAAATACAGCACCAGACCCAAGCTCAGTACATAAACACAGCACCAGACCCAAGCTCAGTACATAAATACAGCACCAGAACAAAGCTCAGTACATAAATACAGCTTCAGAACAAAGCTCAGTACATAAATACAGCACCAGACCCAAGCTCAGTACATATATACAGCACCAGGACAAATACAGCTCAATTTAGTGCAACACCTGCGGTATAGGTTTGTACGGCGTAAAACTACAGCTCCAAGCATGGGCTAAACAATGGTAAGGATATACTGGAAGATGCTGTTTCACCAAAAAAAAATCATATCATAATCAAACCACCTATCATCTCGCTGCAGATCATATAGTGATTGCATTACTGATTAGAGGCAGCATAAACATTTACATGAAGTGACTCACCGGTGACGTCTCAGATTCTAGTTATTTTTCTCTTTTCTTCTTAATCCGGTCCAGACCCCTATGATGGCTCATTTCTGCAGTTTTCCACTCAGATGTCTTCAGCTTCTCACGTTTAAAACATTTCTGCACCTATAAATGAAGATAAAATTCTCAACACTCCTAAATATAATAGCGCCATGCACTGCACCTCTATTTATAATAGCAACATACACTGTGTACCTGATTATAATTGCGTCATACACTGTGTCCCTGATTATAATAGTACCATACACTGTGTTCCTGATTATAATAGTACCACACAATGTGTACCACACACACACACACACACACACACACACTGGGCCCCCTGTTGACAGTGCCCCCCTATTCCCCCTGTAGATAGTGTCCCCATAGAGCCCCTGTAGATTAGTGCCCTACATAGAAGCCCCTGTAGATAGTGCCCCATATACAGCCCCCTGTAGGTAGTGCCCACATATGGACTCAGGATTCAAGGCAACAGTGCTAACCACTTAGCCACCGTGCTGCCTTACTTATAACTCCCCCTATAGATAGTGTTCCACATATATCCCACCTCTGTAGATTGTGCCTCACATATAGCTCCCCCTGTATATAGTGTCCCACATATAGCCCACCCCTGTGGACAGTGCCCTACATATAGCCCCCCTGTAGATAGTGCATCACAGGTAACCCACCCCTGTATATAGTGTCCCACATATAGCCCACCCCTGTAGATAGTGCCCTACAAATAGCTCCCCCTGTATATAGTGCTCCATATTCCCACATATAGACACACCCTCTAGATAGAGCCCCTTTGTAGATAATGCCACTGACAGTTTTATTAGAAAAAAAAACTTTACATACTCACATGATCCCATTTCCACGCCGTCCGGTGGCAATGCAGACCTACTCTCTTTTGAGCAGGTCTGCTGGGGCTACATAGCATAGTTGAAAAGCGCTGATTGGCAGGGCAGAATGACTTGCCCCGTCAATCTTTTCCTTTCAACAACGGAAGCAGCGTGATGACGTCATCGCACCACTAGCGTCGTTGAAAGGCGCTGATTGGCGGGGCAAGTCATTTTGCCTTGCAAACCAGCGTCATTGTAAGGTGTAGGGATGTCACGATACCAGAATTTGGACTTCGATTCCGATATTTTGTGTAGTATTGCGATTTCGATACCAAAGCGATTTTTGACAACTTTGCCAACAGTAATAAAAAAAAATTCTTCCATTTTCTGATGTGAGGCGCGTGTTGTGATGAGGAATTTAACCTCCATGTGCCCCACATTAATAGTAATTAACCCCATCATGTTTCTCAGTCATAATGGGTTAATGTGTGAGGTACATGATGGGGTTAATTACTATTAATGTGAGGCACATGGAGGTTAAATTCATCACACCTCATGCCTTACATTAATAAGTGAAAGAAGTTTTTATTTTTATTTTTTTACAGCGTACACATCATAAATGACGCAGAAAAATTGTTGTGCAGATTATTATGGCCGCGCCAATACCGAATATTTGTATATTTTATGTATTGAGACTTATTTCAATGTTTAGAATCAATATATAGACTCAGAACAAATTTGTAATAAGGGCTGGGCACTGTATATAACAGAAGATTCCCCCCATGTTACATAGGCAGCTCCAAGAACAAATTCATATACCATGAAGAAACAAACAGAGCTTTTAACGCCAATATATATATAAAATAGTAAATTTTATTAGACAAATATCACGGACAATTTAAAACACAAAAAGATACAACTCTAGTATGAACTGCGGAGACAATGTCAATAATTGTTGCTGACTCAAGTATATGGGTGAACATATAAATAGTTGGACAGATGAGAATTCCAGACAAATTATTACCAGTATACCTTCCCTCATAAAGAGAAAATCTCTCAAGTAAAATAGCTGTGATATACAGATCTAGTAATCAGTGAAGAACGGGAGAAGGTAAAATCAAAGTAACAGTACTGTTTAAAAGTCATATGTCAGATCACGAACTCACCCATAAACAGCAACAAGAGTGGTTAGCAGTGTCAGCTCCGCTACATGAACCCCGACGCGCGTTTCGCCATGTATGTTTATCTTTTAAACAGTACTGTTACTTTGACTTTACCTTCTCCCGTTCTTCACTGGTTACTAGATCTGTATATCACAGCTATTTTACTTGAGAGATTTTCTCTTTATGAGCGAAGGTATACTGGTAATAATTTGTCTGGAATTGTCATCTGTCCAACTATATATATGTTCACCCATATACTTGAATCAGCAACAATTATTGACATTGTCTCCGCAGTTCATACTAGAGTTGTATCTTTTTGTATTTTAAATTGTCCGTGATATTTGTCTAATAAAATTTACTATTTTATATATATATTGGCGTTAAAAGCTCTGTTTGTTTCTTCATGGTATGGGAATTATTTCAATGTTTATTGTAAAAAAAGGTGTATGTGTATTTTTAAAAATGTAATATTACTTTATGTTTTTACTTTATTGTACTGGCACACACTTGTCAGGACTCAGGAGCGGGGCAATGACAGTATCACACAGCCGCAGCCCCGCTCTCATACATTCATGTGTTACTATACTGAGCTGTGCGGCCACACAACTTAGTATCGAAATACATGAAATAACGGTATCGAAACGTTTGTGGATGCACAGTATCGAAACAGTATAGAAGTTTCGATGCATTGTGCATCCCTAGTAAGGCGCTGAATGGTCGGGCACGGAACGCTAATGCATGTATTTGTATCTACATGCTATAGACGCAGGTGCAATTAGTGCAAGAGGGGGTGGCGGCGCCGCTGCCCCCTCAGAGAGGCAGCAGCTGCCTATAATATTCATTTGTATCTAAGGTCAGAGGACGCAGATACAAGTGAATGTGGCTGTCGCTAGCACCAGGGCCCCCTCCGGTGCTAGCGGCACCACCAGGCATGGGGGGGGGGGCGTGTCGCCGGACAGCACGGGCCCCCTCATGCTGCGGGCCCCGTAGCAGCCGCTACGGCTGCTACGGTGGTAGTTACGCCACTGGTCCCAGAGTTTGGGCCTGCATCTATCAGACATTTATTGCATATATATTCGGTGGATATGCCATATATTGAAATACTGTATTTTTCGGACTATAACACTATAAGAATAAATCTTGCTAAAAAGTCCCTGCGTCTTATAGTCTGCTGTCAAGGGACCCGGCATCGCCGGGCCCCATGACCGCTACATTACTTTACCCATTCCCGACCCATGAAGTGCCGGCACGTCATTGAGCTGGAGGGGGATGATGTATGGAGCGGGCTCACGCACTGCGCACGCTCCATACACTGCAGGTGTCAGCTTCTGACACACTGCTCTAACGGCTAGGAACAGCAATTTCGCTGCTTCTGGCAGTTTAAAGGGCTTGTGCCATAAAACACATGTGTCTCCTATCCACAGGATAGGGGATACATGTGTGATCCATAAGGAGAACGGGGACCAAAAGTTACCAAGACCGCTGCACGAGAAGCTGTGACTTCCGCGTTCTGTGTCCGGCAGCTTCATAGAGATAAATGGGATTCTTCTGCGCACGCGCGAGCGGCTTTCCATTCATCTCTATGGAGCTGCTGAACAGATAAGCCGGACACAGAATCCGGAAGTCACGGCATCTTATGTAGCGAGTTTCGGTCAGTGCCGCACCTACCATGAGGCGAGGTGAGCCGACAGCCTCAGGCGGTGCAGCCTAGCTGAAAGTGGGGGCGGCATTTTGAGCCAGAGACGGACTGGACCGGGGAGGGGGATTATTTAACTTAGCAGACGTGCCCGTCTGCGAGAACACTCCTGCTCCTCTCTGACGCTGTATGCAGCACGTGCCACCAGAGAGGAGCAGGTCTGCAGGAGGAGCGGTCCTCTCCTCAAGCAAGTGACGAGACGCATGAGGTGAGCGGTGGACTGCTGTGAATACAAGCTACGTCCTCTCCCTCTCTCTCCCTTTTGTCTGAAGCAGTCGGGGCAGAGAAGAGGGGGAGGGGAAGTTCACAGCCTCAGCGTCTGCAGAGAGGAAGCTCCGTGTCTAGTCCTCCCCTGTGTCCCCTTGCTTCCCTCTCCTGTGCCCTCCTCCTCTCCTGTGTCACTCTTCTATGTCTCCTGTATCCCCCTCCTCTCCTGTGTCCCCTTGCTTCCCTTTCCTCTGCCCCCCTCCTCTCCTGTGCCCCCTCCTCTCCTGTGTCCCCTTGCTTCCCTCTCCTCTGCCCTCCTCCTCTCGTGTGCTGTGTCCCCCTATTCTTCCAACAGACCAGCTACTTCTGCAGCCTGTTATATCTGCTGTCCTGGGATGGGGGATATTGTAAAGCCCCTGTTGCTTCAAGAGACTGCATGAGAGATCCTACATAGAAGGTAAGTGTGTGTATGAGTGTGTAAATGTTTGTTTGTTTGTGTGTGTGTGTGTGTGTGTGTATATATGATTTTCGTCTATACAGTGAAGGAAATAAGTATTTGATCCCTTGCTGATTTTGTAAGTTTGCCCACTGTCAAAGACATGAACAGTCTAGAATTTTTAGGCTAGGTTAATTTTACCAGTGAGAGATAGATTATATAAAAAAAAACAACAGAAAATCACATTGTCAAAATTATATATATTTATTTGCATTGTGCACAGAGAAATAACTATTTGATCCCCTACCAACCATTAAGAGTTCAGCCTCCTCCAGACCAGTTACACGCTCCAAATCAACTTGGTGCCTGCATTAAAGACCGCTGTCTTACATGGTCACCTGTATAAAAGACTCCTGTCCACAGACTCAATTAATCAGTCTGACTCTAACCTCTACAACATGGGCAAGACAAAAGAGCTTTCTAAGGATGTCAGGGACAAGATCATAGACCTGCACAAGGCTGGAATGGGCTACAAAACCATAAGTAAGACGCTGGGTGAGAAGGAGACAACTGTTGGTGCAATAGTAAGAAAATGGAAGACATACAAAATGACTGTCAATTGACATCGATCTGGGGCTCCATGCAAAATCTCACTTTGTGGGGTATCCTTGATGCTGAGGAAGGTGAGAGCTCAGCTGAAAACTACACGGGGGGGAACTTGTTAATGATCTCAAGGCAGCTGGGACCACAGTCACCAAGAAAACCATTGGTAACACATAACGCCGTAATGGATTAAAATCCTGCAGTGCCCGCAAGGTCCCCCTGCTCAAGAAGGCACATGTACAGGCCCGTCTGAAGTTTGCAAATGAACATCTGGATGATTCTGAGAGTGATTGGGAGAAGGTGCTGTGGTCAGATGAGACTAAAATTGAGCTCTTTGGCATTAACTCAACTCGCCGTGTTTGGAGGAAGAGAAATGCTGCCTATGACCCAAAGAACACCGTCCCCACTGTCAAGCATGGAGGTGGAAACATTATGTTTTGGGGGTGTTTCTCTGCTAAGGGCACAGGACTACTTCACCACATCAATGGGAGAATGGATGGAGCCATGTACCGTCAAATCCTGAGTGACAACCTCCTTCCCTCCACCAGGACATTAAAAATGGCTCGTGGCTGGGTCTTCCAGCACGACAATCACCCGAAACATACAGCCAAGGCAACAAAGTAGTGGCTCAAAAAGAAGCACATTAAGGTCATGGAGTGGCCTAGCCAGTCTCCAGACCTTAATCCCATCGAAAATTTATGGAGGGAGCTGAAGATCCGAGTTGCCAAGCGACAGCCTCGAAATCTTAATGATTTACAGATGATCTGCAAAGTGGAGTGGAACAAAATTCCATCTAACATGTGTGCAAACCTCATCATCAACTACAAAAAACGTCTGACTGCTGTGCTTGCCAACAAGGGTTTTGCCACCAAGTATTAAGTCTTGTTTGCTAAAGGGATCAAATACTTATTTCTCTGTGCAAAATGCAAATAAATATATATAATTTTGACTATGTGATATTCTGTTTTTTATATATATATATATATATATATATATATATATATATATATATAATCTATCTCTCACTGGTAAAATTAACCTAGCCTAAAAAGTCTAGATTGTTCATGTCTTTGACAGTGGGCAAACATACAAAATCAGCAAGGGATCAAATACTTATTTCCTTCACTGTATATGAGACTGTCTGCATTAGAGATCCTACTCAGAAGGTAAGTGTGTGTATGAGTGTGTAAATGTGTGTTATATATATATATATATATATATATATATAGAATCTGTGTGTATGTGGATATATATGATTCTCGTGTGCATATGATACTGTAAGGACATTCACACATTGTAGTTTTGCAGCAATAATTTAGAAATTGTTTTTGCTGTGCTTTTGTGTAAATAGTGGGAAAACTGATGTGTAGAGTATATAGTGTATATACTGGTATTGTGTGTGTAGACTGTGTAGCAGTACTGTGCATAGTGTGCGGTAGGCTATTCCATAGATTCACAGTTCTCACGGTAAAGAAGGCTTGTCGCCTCTGCAGCTTGAACCTTTTTTTCTCCAGACGGAGGGAGTGCCCCTTGTTTTTTGAGGGGGTTTTACAAGGAACAGGATTTCACCATATTTTTTGTATGTGCCATTAATATATTTATATAAGTTAATCATGTCCCCCCTTAGTCGTCTTTTTTCAAGGCTAAATAGGTTTAATTCTTTCAATCTTTCCTCATAACTTAAATTCTCCATGCCCCTAATTAGCTTCGTTGCTCTTCTTTGTTTTTTTTCCAACTCCAGGGCATCCTTTCTATGAACTGGAGCCCAGAACTGAACTGCATATTCTAGATGAGGCCTCACTAATGCTTTGTAAAGAAGCAATATTACATCCCTGTCCCGTGAGTCCATGCCTCTTTTAATACACGACAATATCCTGCTGGCCTTTGAAGCAGCTGATTGACACTGCATGCTGTTATTGAGTTTATGATTTACAAGTACACCCAGATCCTTCTCAACAAGTGAATCCGCCAGTGTAGCTCCCCCTAGGACATATGATGCATGCAGGTTGTTGGTACCCAGATGCATAACTTTACATTTATCTACATTAAACTTCATCTGCCAAGTGGACGCCCAAACACTTAGTTTGTTTAAATCTGCCTGCAATTCATGAACATCTTCCATAGACTGAACTATATTACATAGCTTGGTGTCATCTGCAAAAATAGAAATAGTGCTATTAATCCCATCTTCTATATCATTAATAAATAAGTTGAATAATAGTGGTCCCAGCACTGAACCCTGGGGTACACCACTTATTACCGGGGACCATTCAGAGTAGGAATCATTGACCACAACTCTCTGGATACGGTCCTTGAGCCAATTCTCAATCCAATTACAAACTATATTTTCTAAACCTATAGTCCTTAATTTACCCATTAGGCGTCTATGGGGGACAGTGTCAAATTCCGCGGGCCCCTGTTACTATAGTAACTGACAGTACTTACCCTCCTGGTTCCGGAGCGCAGTGCAGGTCCTGACGTCACAGCGCTATGCACCGCGCACAACATCGTGATCCTGGATAGAGTCAGGACAGAGATTCCGCCGCGGCTGAAGAGGAGGGTAAGATTAATATCCCTGTCTGCTGAAGCTGATTGGCGAGGTCCGACTCCCGGGACCCGCCAATCAACTGTTTTGAAGGGGCCGCAGTGTTCGTACGAGAGCTGCTTCCCCTTCATTCCGGTCACTTCATTCCGGTCACACTGTGAATCGGTGTTGGCGATTCACAGTGTGAGCGAGTAAGGGAAATGAAGGGGGAGCAGCTCTCGCACGAATCTTGCAGCCCCTTCAAAACAGCTGATTGGCGGGTCCCGGTAGTCGGACCCCGACACATAAGCTATTGATGGCCTATCCTGAGGATAGGCCATCAATGTTTAGGGACTGTACAAGTCCTTTAAGCCTACGATGTAGCAGGCTTAGAGGGCCCATGAGACAGGATCACAGATTGTGTGATCCTGTCTGCTGGGCCCTGTATCTACGCCAATCACATGGTAGGCTTAGATACATGGCCCATGTGTGAACCTGTCTGATGGGCCCTGTATTACTGTATAAGATTACTGTCTGCCTGACCCTGTATCTAAGCCTACCTTGTGGTAGGCTTAGCTACAGGGTCCCACAGACAGTATCACACATGGGCCCTGTATCTAAGCCTAACACATGTGTTACTAATCGTTTTTTGTGTGTTTTCTTACACAAGATTTTAGATTCCAGGACTACTTCGATGATGGCTTTTTTTTATTATCAATAAAATGGTTAATGAGGGTTGTGTGGTTTATTTTTATTTCAATAAAATATTTTTTCTATGTCTTTGTGTTTTTTTTAAACTTTATTACTACCGCCTTAGTAATGGCCACCGGCTGAGTGACCGCGTCCATTGCTAAGGCGGGGCTTAGTGTTAGCCGGTGCAGAGGCTAACACTAACCCCCTTTATTACCCCGGTACCCACCGCCACCAGGGGTGCTGGGAAGATCCGTGTACGATCCAGTACATGACCATCTGTAGTGATGGTCGGGCAATGGGGTGGCCGCAGGCTGGGGAAGGCCTTATACAGTGGCCCTTCCCACCCTGGTAATGCTAGGCTGCTGCTGCTTTAGGCTGGAGTCACACGAGGTCATTACGTCCGTAATTGACAAACGTATTTCGGCTGCAAGTCCCGGACCGAACACAGTGCAGGGAGCCGGGCTCCTAGCATCATACTTATGTACGATGCTAGGAGTCTCTGCCTCGCTGCCGGACAACTGCCCCGTACTGAAAACATGATTACAGTACGGGACAGTAGTTCCACGGAGAGGCAGGGACTCCTAGAATCGTACATAACTATCAGGCTAGGAGGCCGGCTCCCTGCACTGTGTTCGGTCCGGGACTTGCGACCGAAATACGTCCGTCAATTACTGACGTGTGTAATTGACCTCGTGTGAATCCAGCCTTATTGTATCTGGCTGGTTATGAAAAATGGGGGGACCCCACGTCATTTAAAAAAAATAAAATACAAAATAATTGAAAAGAACGATGTGGGGTCCCCCCTAATTTTCATAACCAGCCAGATGCAACACAGCAGCAGCAGGCAGCATTACCAGGGTGGTATGGGCCACTGTTTTTGGCCTTCATCAGCCTAATACTACCAGCCTGCGGCCGCCCCTGTGCCTGACCGTCACTACAGATGGTCGGGTACTGGTTCGCACCCGGCTCTTCCCAGCACCCCTGGTGGCGGTGGGTACCGGGGTAATAATCGGGGTTAGTGTTGGCCTCTGCACCTGCTAACATTAAGCCCCGCCTTAGTAATGGAGGTTGTCAATCATCCAGCGGCCATTACTAAGGCGGTAATAATAAAGTTGAAAAATGTACAAGCACATAGAAAAAATATTTTATTGAAATAAAAAAACACAACCCCCATTAACCATTTTATTGAGAATAAAAAAACGCTGTCATTGAAGTTGTCCTAGAATCCGATGTAGTCCAACAACCGAACTTGTAAAAAAACACAAACACACAAAAATAATTAGTGACACATAAAGAAGCAAAACAATTATTATTCTTACCTTTCCTGGGTCCATCGCTGGAGCCGCAATGTCAGCGAGCTGAGACCTATATCTAATCCTATCATGTGTGATACTGTCTGCTGAGCCCTATATCTAATCCTATAATGTGTGATACTGTCTGCTGAGCTGTGTATCTAATCCCATCATGTGTGATACTGTCTGCTGAGCTGTGTATCTAATCCTATCATGTGTGATACTGTCTGCTGAGCCGCTGTATCTAATCCTATCATGTGTGATACTGTCTGCTGAGCTGCTGTATCTAATCCTATCATGTGTGATACTGTCTGCTGAGCCACTGTATCTAATCCTATCATGTGTGATACTGTCTGCTGAGCTGTGTATCTAATCCTATCATGTGTGATACTGTCTGCTCAGCTACTGTATCTAATCCCATCATGTGTGATACTGTCTGCTGGGCCCTATCTCTAATCCTATCATGTGTAATACTGTCTGCTGAGCTGTGTATCTAATCCCATCATGTGTGAAACTCTGCTGGGCCTTATATCTAATCCTATAATGTGTGATACTGTCTGCTGAGCCACTGTATCGAATCCTATCATGTATGATACTGTCTGCTGAGCTGTGTATCTAATCCTATCATGTGTGATACTCTGCTGGGCCTTATATCTAATCATATCATGTGTGAAACTGTCTGCTGAGCCACTGTATCTAATCCTATCATGTGTGATACTGTCAGCTGAGCAACTGCATCTAGTCCTATCATGTGTGATACTGTCTGCTGAGCTGTGTATCTAATCCTATCATGTGTGATACTGTCTGCTGAGCTGTGTATCTAATCCTATCATGTGTGATACTGTCTGCTCAGCTACTGTATCTAATCCCATCATGTGTGATACTGACTGCTGGGCCCTATCTCTAATCCTATCATGTGTGATACTGTCTGCTCAGCTGTGTATCTAATCCCATCATGTGTGAAACTCTGCTGGGCCTTATATCTAATCCTATCATGTGTGATACTGTCTGCTGAGCCACTGTATCTAATCCTATCATGTGTGATACTGTCTGCTGAGCTGTGTATCTAATCATATCATGTGTGATACTCTGCTGGGCCTTATATCTAATCCTATCATGTGTGATACTGTCTTCTGAGCTGTGTATCTAATACCATCATGTGTGAAACTCTACTGGGCCTTATATCTAATCCCATCATGTGTGATACTGTCTGCTGGGCCTTATATCTAATCCTATCATGTGTGATACAGTTTGCTGAGCCATTGTATCTAATCCTATCATGTGTGATACTGTCTGCTGAGCCACTGTATCTAATCCGATTATGTGTGATACTGTCTGCTGAGCTACTCTATCTAATCCTATCATGTGTGATACTGTCTGCTGAGCCACTGTATCTAATCCTATCATGTGTGATACTGTTTGCTGTGCCTCTGTATCTAATCCTATCATGTGTGATACTGTCCGCTGAGCCAATGTATCCTATCCATAGTTTATAGGGTCGTAGTGCTATAGATTTGCTGTCTCCTATACACACACACACACATTTCTTTGGGCGGACACATATGTATTGTGGCTATTTCCCCTGACATTTTAAGTCCTTAGTGACGCCCCCGGCTGCTAGTGCGCATTGTTGGGTCACTTAGGAGACCCAGCGATGCAGCTGAAAGCTGCAGACTGTCGGCCATGAGAAGTTTGCGTGTGGGGGGACCCAATAAGAACTTTTGCATCGGGACCCATGAGCCTTTAGCTATGCCCCTGATTATAGGTGTATGCAGTATATAGCGGTGTTATATGTGAGTGTAGTATATAGCAGTATAATAGGTGTGCAGTGAATATAATGGTACTATATGTCTACAGTTATAGCAGTATTTTTTATACAAACAATATGTAGTGTTATTATATGTGTACACACCTATAACACCGCTATATAATGTACAGAGAGTAAAGTGATTTGATTAATTATACTTGCAGCATATGTTGGACTCTATATGTACAATATATGGCAGCAATATATATATATATATATATATATATATATATATATATACAGTACATGGTGGTATTATTCAGTCACTATGTGCTTATGGTGTGGTGGTATTATTCAGTATCAGTACGGGGGTATTATTCAGTCACTATGTCGTTATGGTGTGGCGGTATTATTCAGTAACAGTATGGAGGTATTATTCAGTAACAGTATGGGGGCATTATACAGTCACTATGTGGTTATGGTGTGGCGGTATTATTCAGTAACAGTATGGGGGTATTATTCAGTCACTGTTTGGTTATGGTGTGGTGGTATTATTCTGCCCTGGGTGATTTTAATCAGTTCAATGCTGGATCCTACCATCCCCAGGTATATATGTAGGCTTAGTCCCAGTTCTGGGTGTATGTGCAGCGTAGGTTCCCACCATACAGAGGTCGCCTTGTCGTGGCAGGTGGGCTAACACTTTTTGATCAAAATGTGCACTAAGAACCTCCCTATTTGTAGGTAGATTGAGCTTTAGTGCATATCTATTTATATTTAGTGGTTTAGGTGGCATTAGTGTTGCAGGGTGCTGTCGCCATTTTTTTATATCTGCTGTATATCTGCAGTCACAGGTGTTCTTGCACCTGCGTATTTTGTATCATTTAGTTGGAATGTGCTGCTCAATTTTTGTTGTGTTTATGGTATCCATATATGTGGGGTTAGTGACTGCCTCCACTTGTTGTTCTTGCACTCCTCCCACTCTGCCCTGGGTGATTTTAATCAGTTCAATGCTGGATCCTACCATCCCCAGGTATATATGTAGGCTTAGTCCCAGTTCTGGGTGTATGTGCAGCGTAGGTTCCCACCTTACAGAGGTCGCCTTGTCGTGGCAGGTGGGCTAACACTTTTTGATCAAAATGTGCACTAAGAACCTCCCTATTTGTAGGTAGATTGAGCTTTAGTGCATATCTATTTATATTTAGTGGTTTAGGTGGCATTAGTGTTGCAGGGTGCTGTCGCCATTTTTTTATATCTGCTGTATATCTGCAGTCACAGGTGTTCTTGCACCTGCGTATTTTGTATCATTTAGTTGGAATGTGCTGCTCAATTTTTGTTGTGTTTATGGTATCCATATATGTGGGGTTAGTGACTGCCTCCACTTGTTGTTCTTGCACTCCTCCCACTCTGCCCTGGGTGATTTTAATCAGTTCAATGCTGGATCCTACCATCCCCAGGTATATATGTAGGCTTAGTCCCAGTTCTGGGTGTATGTGCAGCGTAGGTTCCCACCTTACAGAGGTCGCCTTGTCGTGGCAGGTGGGCTAACACTTTTTGATCAAAATGTGCACTAAGAACCTCCCTATTTGTAGGTAGATTGAGCTTTAGTGCATATCTATTTATATTTAGTGGTTTAGGTGGCATTAGTGTTGCAGGGTGCTGTCGCCATTTTTTTATATCTGCTATATATATATATATATATATATATATATACAGTACATGGTGGTATTATTCAGTCACTATGTGGTTATGGTGTGGTGGTATTATTCAGTATCAGTACGGGGGTATTATTCAGTCACTATGTCGTTATGGTGTGGCGGTATTATTCAGTAACAGTATGGAGGTATTATTCAGTAACAGTATGGGGGTATTATACAGTCACTATGTGGTTATGGTGTGGCGGTATTATTCAGTAACAGTATGGGGGTATTATTCAGTCACTGTCTGGTTATGGTGTGGTGGTATTATTCAGTAACAGTATGGGGGTATTATTCAGTCACTATGTGGTTATGGTGTGGCGGTATTATTCAGTAACAGTATGGAGGTATTATTCAGTCACTATGTGGTTATGGTGTGGCGGCATTATTCAGTAACAGTATGGGAGTATTATTCAGTCACTATGTGGTCATGGTGTGGCGGTATTATTCAGTAACAGTATGGTGGTATTATTCAGTCACTATGTGCTTATGGTGTGTGGGTATTATTCAGTAACTGTATGGGGGTATTATTCAGTCACTATGTGGTTATGATGTGGGGGTATTATTCAGTAACAGTATAGGGGTATTATTCAGTTACTATGTGGTTATGGTGTGGGGGTATTATTCAGTAACAGTATGGGGGTATTATTCAGTCACTATGTGGTTATGCTGTGGTGGTATTATTCAGTAACAGTATGGGGGTATTATTCAGTCACTATGTGGTTATGGTGTGGGGGTATTCAGTAACAGTATGGGGGTATTATTCAGTATCAGTATGGGGGTGTTATTCAGTAACAGTATGAGGATATTATTCAGTCACTATGTGGTTATGGTTTGGCGGTATTATTCAGTAACAGTATGGGGTATTATTCAGTATCTGTATGGGGGTATCATTCAGTAACAGTATGTGGATATTATTCAGTCACTGTGGTTATAGTGTGGCGGTATTATTCAGTAACAGTATGGGGTATTATTCAGTAACAGTATGGGGTATTATTGGTAATGTTGGTCTTACAATCTATGTAAATTACTGTGGTGGGGGCTGTGGGGGAAGTGTGAGCGTGGCAGCAGATGATCAGGCTAAGAGACAGTCTGCAGAGTGGCATGTGATGTACTTTGACATGTAGGTGATACTTACGTGTGGGATGTGGGCCCATAACTTGTGTACAGCCCAGGGCCTAAGATCATATTAATCCACCACTGGCATCAAGTCAACACAGGCAGACTACTACAATACAGCAGGTAGAGAAAATAAACCAGCCCAGGATGTGCCGCTTCAAAACAGCGCTAAGCGCGACCCGTTCTGGACTGGCCTGAATGTAATTGCAGAGAGTGACGCCACAAATGAGACTGGCTGCCGAGGAGAGATATGGGGCAGTGCAGTGCAGACTGTACTATTTGCACTGCACTGATTGGCAGTAAGAATAATTATTTAAATATTTTCCATACTTCAAACAACACTTTAAGGCTATGTTCACACAGAGTTTTTTGCAGGAGGAAAATTCTGCCTTAAAATTCCGTTTGAGATAAGTTTTGTCCTTCCTGCACGTCATTTACCGCGATTTTCGCACGTTTTTCGCTTGCGCCCATTGAGTGCTACGGGCAAAAAACTCAGCGAAATACGCTTTCTCTGCCTCCCATTGATGTCAATGGGAGGTCAGAGGCGTAAACGCGTGAAGATAGGGCATGTCCCGTCTTTCTCGGGAGGCATTTTCGGCTGGTTTTTGACGAGTTTTGCGGAGCGGTTTCTGCGTCAAAAAACTCGTCAAAATACTCCATGTGAACAGGGCCTAACAAATAAACATCAAATGTTTTCCTATTTAAAAAATGTATATATTGCGTGTTTGTGTAAAGCTAGTAATGAGAAAACTCTGGTAGATTTGGGGGGGGGGGGCGCCTTTTTATAGTTCGCCTCAGGCAGCAGAGGGGCTAGGTTCACCCCTGGTTTTGGTCCCCTGTTCTCCTTATCGCTGGGGGTCCCCAAGCGATCTCAGATGTAGTCCATATTCTGTGGATAGGGAATAAATGTGTTTTATGGCAAACCCCTTTAACTAGTTAAATGCTGTGGTCAATAGCGACCGCGGCATTTATAGGGGTTTTTCTATGAAGGACATTTATGACATATCCACAGGACATGTCATAAATGTCAGATAGATGCAGGACCCGCATCTATCACTAGAACGGGGCCCCCTAGACCCCGTTCTAACTTTCTGTGCTCTCCCGGCCAATTGATTACATGTGGAGTTACTAAAACAGCGTGACTCGCTGAGCTACGCTGTTTCCGTAACTCCCATGGAACTGAACAGTACTTACGGAAACAGCGTAGCTCGTATGCTACACTGCTTCCGTAATTGCCATTCACTACTATGGGAGTTAGGGAAACAGCATAGTTACGCTGTTTCAGTAACTCCACATGTAACCAAGAAGGCTCTGGTTGAAGTCCCCTAGGGGAACTAATAAAATGTGTAAAAAAAAAAAAAATGTTAGATACATTTTCAGGACTGTAAAAAGAATTATATATTAAAAGTAAAAAAAAAACCTTTTCCCATTTTTCCCCAAGCACAATGTAAAAAATAAAATAATTTGTTATGGCTGTGTCCGTAAAAGTCTGATCTATTACACTATACCATTATTTAACGCGCACGGTGAGTTTAAAAATATAAAACATCAAAATCGTTTTTTGGTCACCTTAGTGCTTAAAATATGAAATAAAGAAATAAAGTAAAAAAGTGATCAAAAAAATCGTATGTACCAAAAAATGGTGCCAATAAAACTACAGCTCGTCCTGCAAAAAATAAGCCCTCACACCGCTCAATCGATGAAAAAAATCTAAAAAAAATGTTGGCTCTCAGAATGTGGTGAAACAGAATAAATTATTTTTTAACAAATAATTTTTTTACTATTTTCTGTTGTCTAAAACCTGGGTGCGTCTTATGGTCAAGTGCGTCTTATATTCCGAAAAATATGGTACTTATTTTTTAATTGGGAACTTACTTTTTAAACAACTTATGCTAATTGAGTGGTATACCTGATATATATCAACATTGTAATTTGTCTCATTCACCCCAGCAACATTTCAATGCAACTCATTGAGATCTTTTGCTTGAGAAACACACCACTTTATTTATTCACAATCTGGCGTGCTTCCTCTATTTTGTTGTCATATATATATATATATATATATATATATATGTGCGTGTGCGTGTGCGTGTGCGTGTGCGCGTGCGCGTGCGTGTGATATACATAGAGATTGGAGAGCAGGATTCTCCTCATCCCTATGTGTGCTGTGTATAGAAGACATGATAGCAGTTAAGCTCTGCCCACTAGTTTAGAGAAAACTGAGATTTAGAGATGCAGGGGGAAACTGGTAAAAAAAATGCAGAATAAAAGTTACCTTACGGCCAGAAATAGTGTTATTCCTCATGTACACACATATGACATCTTATTCTGAAAAGTCACCTGAAAATCTAGGCACGCTTTAAATATTATTGAAAAATCTAATGCTTATATTATTTCACTGAAACTGTCTTGTGACTGAAAGGAAAATAGGAAGTTGACATCTAGAAAAAATATTGAGGGACACTATAACATAAATCATAAATATGCCATATGGAGAATTGACAGGACAGAGTTAAGGGCACTCCTCACAGATTTCAGGCCCAAAACTAGGCCTCAACAGACTGCTTGACTGCTCTGCTCTACTGCTCTATTTTGCAGGCAGACAACTCCCTGTAATCCGTAACACACAGCGGCTCACTGGCTACACATGGGGAGGCCCCGTCAACACGCCTGGTCCCATATCAGATTCGGGGTCCGCACACATGCCACTCGGCACCAACATCAGCGTCTCTCTCACAGCAGCTTGTCGCACAGCTAGTTCCTCCGGAGAGGGGCGTCACTGACTATGCGCCATTGGACATCACCGCTTCAGGTATAGAATTAAACGCATATAGGGACTAGCACAGTCACCTCCCGACGAAGGTTGCGAAACGCGCATCAAGGTGTTCCCCTTGGATTAGGGATTGTTATCTGCCAGTTTGTCTACCATAGGTAAATGATTTATGCATTGCATTTATTGTTATCGTGTTACTGCTGTTATGCACTAATCCCATGGTGTACCCAGGGAGACCAGACTAGATTCCTGATCTCTGGTGATATATTTCATATCATTGTTTGATTACATAACCTCATAGGGTATGGTGGATCTTTCCATCCGAGGCTTTTTTAATTGTATTTTTTTAATAAAACCAATGTATGTGATTGAGAGGGGGGTAATTCCCTTAATGGGATAATAAAGATTTATATTTTTCTATTTCAGAAATACTTTTGTGTATATATTTTTTGTTTTGTTTTTTCCTTGGTTCCTCCGATTTTGTCTGCACACTAAACACAGGTTGGCGTGAACAGACTTATGTACAAGGTACAGCTCTCAGTGTGAAGGCGCAGAGTAGAAATGCTGGTAACGTCCCCAATGCTGTTATGGCGCGGTAAATAACTAAGATGGTGTCCAGACCTTTTCTGCCGGTTCCAAAGAATTTAGACACGAATGAGCAAACCATTATTGCCTGTACCTACAATATACAATAAAGCAATACACATCAGCTCCTGGGGGAGAAAACAAGTCAAAGCATACATTCAAAGAGACAGTGCAAAAATTATGGACACCATAACAAAATCCCGTTTAAGGAATGGGGTTTACCATTACATTCTTAGTTGTTTATTAATACACTTTATTTGCTTTTCTGTGTAAATCGATAATCCCCTTCCTAGTGGCATGCACATGTTCACACTGCTATCAGAGGCTCTGTTTAGCCCCAGAAAATATGACAGGATAGAGAAGGATGAAGATGTAAGTGAATGGGTTTCATCAGACGCTGGTGGTGTCCATCGTATGACAGATCTGAAACAGAGTTCTGGCTTCGGTAATGAACCGGCGTCATAATGCAAATTTGAACAAAGCCTTAGATTTAGCATCTATAAAGTACATTTCATAGCTCTGAGAATCTCCCAAAAACTTTTGCATACAAATATGTGGATAAAATTAGCAGCTTTTTCTACAAGTTGCACTACAAGGTACACATTTTTTTTTTATAACAGAAGAATTAACGAGGTCTAAGCTCTGGTGATACCATTTTCATTCATTAATATCTTTAGGAAAATACATCCATTGAAAAGACTCTTCTAAGAAGATAGTAAGTCTGGCATCTAGACGCTACAGGTCCTTCTCAATTAATTAGAATATAATCAAAGTGTTAATTTATTTCAGTAATTAAATTCAAAAAGTGAAACTCATATATTATATAGATTCATTACACACAGAGTGATCTATTTACAGCATTGTTTTTGTTTAATGTTGATGATTATGGCTAACAGTTAATGAAAACTCAAAATTTTGTCCCTCAGAAAATTAGAATATTGGGTAAAAGTTCAAAATTGGAGACTCATGGTGTGACACTCTAATCAGCTAATCAACACAAAACAACTGCAAAGGTTTCCTAAGCCTTTATATGGTCCAACCGTCTGGTTCAGTATGCTACACAATCATGGGGAAGACTGCTGACAGTTGTCCAGAAGAAAGTCATTGACACACTCCACAAGGAGGGTAAACCTCAAAAGGACATTGCTAAAGAAGCTGACTGTTCACAGAGTGCTGTATTCAAGCATATTAATGGAAAGTTGAGAGGAAGGAAAAAGTGTGGTAGAAAAAGGTGCACAAGCAACAGGGATAACTGCAGCCTTGAAAGGATTGTCAGGAAAAGGCCATTCAAGAATCTGGGGGAAATTCACAAGGACTGGACTGTGGTTGGAGTCAGTGCTTCAAGAGCCACCACATACAGACGTATCCAGGACATGGGCTACAACTGTCGCATTCCTTGTATCAAACCATTCATGAGATAACGTCAGAAGCGTCTTACCTGGGCTAAGGAGAAAAAGGACAGGTCTGTTGCTCAGTGGTCCAAAGTCCTGTTTTCAGATGAAAGTAAAAATTTTGCATTTAATTTGGAAATCAAGGTCCCAGAATCTGACGGCAGAGTGGAGAGGCACTCAATTAAAGTTGCTTGCGGTCCAGTGTGAAGTTTCCAGTCAGTGATGGTTTAGGGAGCTATGTCATCTGCTGGTGTTGGTCCGCTGTGTTATATCAAGTCCAGAGTCAACGCGGCCGTCTTCCAGGAAGTTTTAGAGCACTTCATGCTTCCCTCTGCTGACAAGATTTATGGAGATGCTGATTTCATTTTCCAGCAGGACTTGGCACCTGCCCACACTGCCAAAATTACCAATACCTGGTTTAATAACCACAGTATCACTGTGCTTGATTGTCCAGCAAACTCGCCTGACCTAAACCCCAATAGAGAATCTTTGGGATATTGTCAAGAGGAGGATGAGAGAAACCAGATCCAACAATGCAGACGAGCTGAAGGCCGCTATCAAAGCAACATGGGTTTCCATAACACCTCAGTAGTGCCACAAGCTGATCGCCTCCATGCCACACGGCATTGATGCAGTAATTCATGCAAAAGGATGCCCCGACCAAGTATTGAGGGCATATACTGGACATACTTTTCAGTAGGCCTACATTTCAGTGTTAAAAATTATTTTTCAAATTGGGCTTTTATAATATTCTAATTTTCTGAGAGACTAAATTTTGGGTTTTCATTAACTGTTAGCCTTAATCACCAACATTAGATGAAAAAAAATGCTGGAAATAGATCACTCTGTGTGTAATGATTCTATATAATATGAGTTTCACTTTTTGAAATGAACTACTGAAATAAATTAACATTTTGATGATATTCTTGAATCTGTGCAGAAAGTATATCCCTGAACACTTCAGAATTCATCTGGCTGCTTCTGTCTTCAGTCACATCATCAATAAACACTAGTGACCCAGTGCCTTTGGCAGCCATGTATGCCCATGCCATCACACTGCCTCCACCAAGTTTTACAGAGGATGTGGTGTGCTTGGGATCATGAGCCGTTCCAAGCCTTCGCCATACTTTCTTCCTCCCATCATTCTGGTACAGGTTGATCTTAGTTCCATCTGTCCATAGAATGCTGTTCCAGAACTGGGCTGGCTTCTTTACATGTTATTTGGCAAAGTCTAATCTGGCCTTTCTATTTTTGAGGCTGAGTAATGGTTTGCACCTTGTGGTGAACGCTCTGTATTTGCTTTCATGAAGTCTTCTCTTTATGGTAAACTTAGATACTGATACACTTACTTCCAGGAGAGTGTACTTCACTTGGGTAGATGTTGTGAAGGGGTTTTTCTTCACCATGGAAAGTATTCTGCAATCATCCACAGCTGTTGTCTTCCGTGGACATCCAGGCCTTTTGGAGATCACGAGATCACCAGTTTTTATTCAAGAATGTACCAAACTGTTGATTTGGCCACTCCTAACATTTGTGTTACCTCTCTGATGGATTTCTTAATTATTTTCAGCCAACGATGGTCTGTTTACTTGCATTGAGAGCTCCTTTGACCTCATGTTGTGAGTTCATAGCAACAGCTCCCAAATGCAAATGCCACACCTGGAATCAACTCCAGACCTTTTACCTGCTTAATTGATGATGAATTAACAAGGGAATTGCCCAGGCAGCCCATTAAATAGCTTTTGAGATAATTGTCCAATTACCTTTGGTCCCTTGAGAAAGAGGCAGCTACATATTAAGGAGCTGTAATTCCTAAACCCTTTCTCAAATTAGGATGTGAATACCCTCAAATTAAAGCTGAGAGTCTGCACTTTAAGCTCATATTGATTATATAACTGTATATTCAATATGTTTTGGTAAACAGCTAAAATGCCAAAACATGTGTCACTGTCCAAATAATTCTGGACCTAACTGTATATGCTAAAAATAGAGCTTTTCTAACCCAAATCAGTAAGTCTTTATCCTGTCAGGCTCTCTGGCTCTGTTCCCAAATTCTGGGGTCACCCAGCTTCGCAGATTTTGTAGTTAAAGGCCCTTGTAATGTGATCTCTTTTTCTTTCCTGCTTTATCTCCTCAGAGAGTTGCTTTAGTCTTCAGAGGCTCAACTGCCACGTGCTGATCTTCCAGCAGAACTGACCACCACTGGCTCCAACTATCAACTGGGTCCAACTGCCACTCTGAGGGGGGAGAGTCCACTATTTATAAACTAAACTCCTCCAACTTTCTGGAAACTTCCAGGAAAATACCATCATGCACCACTTGATAACATCATAAAATACATTTACAACATATTGTCTCGCTAGTAGGGACACTGCAAAACTAATCTATGATGCAGACGTGAATAGATCTTAAGAATATGGAGAGGTTGTCGGGGATTTTCATGTAGAATAAGAGGGTTTTACAATAAATAGTTTATTTTTCAAGAAAAACTCCATCCAGCGCTTGCTGACCTGAGCGTTTCTGCTTGAAAATATTGCAGCGGCGCTCAGGTCCGTACATGGGCTTCCCCTCTCTTACTAAGAACATATGCCATGTGCAATTTATGGGTGTTGAGTGAGGGGTGCTTATGTACGGACCTGAGCGCCACAGGTCATAGGGAGTGGTGGAAGGAGTTTCTTTTAAAACGCCAGTTATATCCCAAGAGCCTGACATAGTTCACAGCACAGCGTTTTCCTCTACAAAATCTGCATGTTTTATGTGCGGATTTTGATGCGGATTCTCACGAGATTTCACCACTTCTAATTTGAGAGGGTGAAATCCGCTATAAAAATCTGCAGCATGCTCTGATTTCTGTGCAGAAAATGTTTCACAGCATGTGTACAAGATTTCTTCAAATCTCATTCACATGGCTAGTACTGTAATCCGCAGCAATTGCAGTATTGGTATGTTTTAAAAATAGTCAAGGATTTTATATTATTTATTTATGTTTTAATAAATTAATTGATATATTATGTATTATAACTTTGCACAACGTACTTTATATATATCTTTCACATTAATTCACATTAAAATGAGTGGGTATTGCAAGCAATTGTTTTTTGGCGTGTTTTCCGACGCAGTTTCCGCATCAAAAAACGTGTAAAAAAAACAGTGTGAGCTGGCCCTAAACTTCTAAAAAAAAAACAGGATGTTTCAACAGGATGCAAAAACATGGTGTGAACGTAGGCTTTACACAGTGGTGTTCAGATATAAACAACAGCCCTTTTAGATGGTTTGTCTAATACCCTGTAGACATTGGCGGATTAAATAGACCATAGGCCCTGGGCTGTTCCACAAACTTGGGCCCCCCTTTCCCACCGCCGCTCTGAAGTATCTATAGTAAACACCACTTTTCTGTGTGAGCATTGACAAATGGGTGTTACGATTCCTCTTGTTGAAGGGTTGTGTCCCTACATACTGACAGTCTCCAACCATCGCTGACTGTATCACACTGTGTAGAGACACATCCTCTTGACAATGGGAATGGTAACACGCATTTGTCTATTAGTCCTGGGTACGCAAAGACTTTATGTGGAATACAAGGAATTCCTACAACAGACATGTCAGGTGAGGGGACTGTTCCTCTAAATGCAGACCCCAGAACAAGCTCCCTAAATAAATACAAACCCCAGAACAAGCACCCTAAATACAGACACCATGCCTGACCCCCTAAACGAATACAGAACACAGACCCCTAAATATAGACCCCCATATAAAGACCCCTAAACTAGTACAGATCCCAGACCTGGCCCCCTAATACAGACCCCAAAAAGTAATACAAATTCCAGACCTGACTCTAAACTAATACAGAATCCAGACCCCCTAAATAAAGACCCCTAAACTAATACAGCCCCAGACCAGGCCCCCTAAATACAGACCCCATAATCTAATGCAGACCCCAGACCAGACCCCTAAATACAGACCACTTAAATATAGACCCCAGATCCCTTAAAATAATACAGACCCCAGACCAGACCCCGTAAATATACAGACACCAGACCAGACCCCCTAAATACAGACCCCAGACCACTTAAACTAATACAGACCCCAGACCAGACCCCGTAAATATACAGACCCCAGACCCCTTAAATTAATACAGACCCCAGACCAGACAGCCTAAATACAGATGCCAGACCCCTTAAACTAATACAGGCCCCCCAAATACAGACCCCTTAAACTAATACAGACCCCAGACTCCTAAATACAGATTCCTTAAACTAATACAGACCCGAGACCAGACCCGACCCAAATACAGACCCCAGACCAGACCACCTAAATCTAATACAGATCCCCAGACCGCTAAATAAGGACCCCTTAAACTAACAGACCACAGACCAGACCCCTTAATACAGACCCCAGACCCCTTAAACTAATACAGACCCCCTAAATACAGAACCCAGACCCCTTAAACTAATACAGACTCCCAGACCTCCTAATTACAGACCCCCCAGACCAGACACCCTAAATACAGACCCCAGACCCCTTAAACGAATACAGACCCCAGACCAGACCCCCTAAATACAGACCCCAGACCCCTTAAACAAATCCATCCCCTTATGCTTACCTAGCAGCTTACCTAACGGTCTTCTCCTTAGAGTCTTGCTGCTGTTCTAGGACCTGTGGTCATGTGACCAACAGGTCTCCAAACAGTAAACTATTGCAGGACATACACAATGCCGTTTTGTAGCCCCGGGTGGCCGCCCAAAATGCCCTAATGATGATCCACCATTGCCTGTAAATAATATATAGCTCATTCCATTTGGTGACTGCAGCACGTTGCTCTTGAACGCATGAACAGAGTGGCTCACAGAAGTTTACTCTGCTATGTCTATATATTGGCCCGCTCATGCCTGACGCTGTTCATCAATGGGGAGGCGTCTCCTTGGTGACAGGCTTGGGCATGCACGGTCTGTATTGACGGGCAGCAGATTCCATATTAGGTGTAGTAACAGGTTTCGAGCATTCGCTGACATACATTGATGTGCCACTGCAAGAGATTGTTAGCGGGTTTAAAAAGGCATTCACCACAGCAGGGGCGTAGCTAGGGGGGGGGGCAAGTGGGACATGTGCCCCGGGCGCAGTTCAGAGGGAGGCGCCAGCGCCCCGTCCTCCTGCACTATAATTGTACCTGTGTCGCAAGGACACAGGTACAATTAGAAGCAATGAATGAGGCCCCATGCACACGACCGTGCCCGCAATCATGGCCCGCGATTGCGGGCACGGCCGGCTGCTGACTGACAGCCGCATTTTCGGGCCGTGCTCCCATACAAAGTATGGGAGCACGGCCCGCAAAATGCGAAAGAACGGACATGTTCCATAATTCCCGGAACATTTCCACGGCACTGACACCCTTCCGTAGTGCTACGGAAAGGTGTCAGTGTTCAATGAAAGTGAATGGCTCCGTTTTTGCGGACCGCAATTGCGGTCCGCAAAAACGGAGGTTTTTTGCTGTCGTGTGCATGGGGCCTCACCGGGCACGCTCCGTGCGTGGCCATTCAGCGCCTTTCCACGAATGAAGCGACTGGTACCTTTTGTACCAGTGACGCTTCCGTCGATGAAAGGCGCTGACTGACTGGCAGGGAAAGTCATCCTGCCCAGCCAATCAGCACCTTTCATAGACGCTGTGTTCAACCCCATGGAGACCTGCGCAGAAGAGAGCAGGTCTCCATGGCTGCCGGACGGCGTGGGAGCGGGAATAAGGTGAGTTTGAAATATTTTATTTTTTTATAATTTTTTTTAAATTGTAATAGAAGTGTGTGGCTGTATCTGCGGGGGGGACTTTGTCTACACGGGGGACTATATCTACGGCAGGTGTCTATCTACAGAGGGACTATATCTACAGGGCTGGGCTATATACAGGGGGACTATATCTACAGGGGGTGTCTATCTACAGGGGGACTATATCTACAGGGCTGGGCTATATACAGGGGGACTATATCTGCTGGGCTATATACAGGGGGACTATATCTACAGGGCTGGGCTATATACAGGGGGACTATATCTGCTGGGCTATATACAGGGGGACTATATCTACAGGGGGCTATATACAGGGGGACTATATCTACACGGCTGGGCTATATACAGGGGGACTATATCTGCTGGGCTATATACAGGGGGACTATATCTACAGGGGGACTATATCTACAGGGCTGGGGTATATACAGGGGGACTATATCTACAGGGGGCTATATACTGGAGTGGGCTGTTTATAGAGCACCATATACAGGGGTGGGCTATATAGTATATAGCCCCCTGTAGATATAGCCCACCCCAGTATATAGCCCCCCCTGTAGATATAGTCGCCCTGTATATAGCCCAGCCCTGTAGATATAGCCCCCTGTATATATATTCCCCCTGTAGATATATTCCCCCTGTATATAGCCCACCCCTGTAGATATAGCCCCCCTCTGTAGATATAGCCTCCCTCTGTAGATATAGCCCCCTGTGTATAGCCCCCCTGTGTATATCCCAGCCCTGTAGATATAGCCCAGCCCTGTAGATGTGGTCCCCCTGTAGATATGGTCCCCCTCTAGATATAGCCCAGCCCTGTAGATATGGTCCCCCTGTAGATATGGTCCCCCTGTAGAAATGGTCCCCCTGTAGATAGCCCACCCCTGTATATAGTCCCCCTGCAGATATAGCCCACCCCTGTATATAGTCCCCCTGTAGATATAGCCCACCCCTGTATATAATATCCCACAAATAGCTCCCCCCTATAGTGCTCCACAGAAAGCCCACCCCTGTATATAGCCCCCTTGTACATATAGTCCACCCCTGTATATAGTGCTCCACAGATAGCCCACCCTTGTATATAGTATATACAGGGGTGGGCTATCTGTGGAGCACTATATACAGGGGTGGACTATCTGGTGGAGCACTATATACAGGGGTGGACTATATGTACAAGGGGGGGGCTATATACAGGGGTGGGCTATCTGTGAAACACTATATACAGGGGTGGACTATATGTGGAGCACTATATACAGGGGTGGGCTATATCTACAGGGGGGCTACATACATGGTTGGGCTATCTGTAGAGCTCTATATACAGGGGTGGGCTATATCTACAGGGGGCTATATACACAGGGGTGGGCTATCTGTAGAGCACTATAGGGGGAGTTATTTGTGGGACACTATATACAGGGGTGGTCTATATGGGGGCACTATCTACAGGGGCTCTATGGCAGGCACTATCTACAGGGGGCTCTATGGCAGGCACTATCTACAGGGGGCTCTATGGCAGGCACTATCTACAGGGGGCACAGTGTGTGTGTGTGTGTGTGGGACACGGTGTATGGTGCTATTATAATTAGAGGTGCAGTGTTTGGCGCTATTATATTTAGGGGCGTAGTGTGTGGTATAATGATAACTTTATCTTTATTTATAGGTGCAGAAATGTTGGTAAAGTGAGAAGCTGAAGACATGTGAGCGGGAAACTGCAGAAATGGGCTGTGACCGGGAGAATTCATCATAGAGGTCTGGACCGGATGGAGAAAAATAACTAGAATTTGATACGTCACCGGTGAGTCACCTAATGTAAATGTTTATTCTGCCTCTAATCAGCACTGTAGTCACTGTATGATCTGCAGCGAGATGATGGGTGGTATGATTATGATAGGATTTATTTTTGTGAAACGGCATCTCCCAGCATATCCTTACCATTGTTCGGGCCATGCTGGGAGCAGTAGTTTTACGCCTGATAACGCAATTCCCAAAAGGAAGATCGACACCGATACGGCCGGAGACAAAAACAGAACAGACAAGTATCTGATAACTGTAGAGGTCTGAGCTAGTCCCGGCCCCCTATCGTTTATTTATACTTGTTCTATATTCATGCAATATCATAAGACAATAAATATCAGGTTAGACAGTATTTTGGCTAACATACAGTAACATAACAGTTGGAAACAGTCAGTCCTTCACCTTTAGTACAGTTCTAGAGAATTATGCGGACAAACATGTTTTCTTCCCATACCTCTACTCCCCCTGACCTATGTATTCAATCCGTAAATTCTTGCAAAATGATAACCAACTCTTTCCTCCCTTCCTTTCCTAAAAACAACATCTGTTATAACAGTCTATTTTGATTAACTATTAGGATTACTTTAACATTACTCCCCTCTTTTTATCATTTGGCTAGACCTTTTAACTACTCTCCCTTCCCTTTCGAGAAACACCCAAAGGCTCGTCCTACCTACACAAGGTATAGAGATACTAATCTCCATAAATTGTGGGATGTTCAACATCCATCCAGACGATCCTTGAACTTAGGTTTTCTCATATTTCCCCTTACCCGCTAGCTATTACTAATATAGATTCTAATATGAGAACTGAAAGAGTTAGTTAAAATATATATATTGTTAAACATGTATGTGATATATCATATATGTCAGTAACAGGTTCATTCTTGTCTTTGTCAAATCAGTTCTTTTCCACAATAAATGCAGTCCTTGATGTCATCAAGCGATTCCTTTTCACATGTGTAGCATTTTCGCTTCATAGGCGCAATCATGATCATGACTGGGGTATCGCTTCGTTCAGGGGGAGATCTTTTCTTTTTACGGCTACAATTTGAATCTATTATTTTCCTAAAAACAACGAGTAGAATCTTGATTACTATTACCAGTATTAGTGCAATCATAACAACTTGCAAAAGTACATGAGAAATACCAGATATCCATCCCCCTATCCCCTGAAACCAGTTGAGAGAATTCAACCAAGATAACCAGTCTGGGAAATGCAATTCTGATTGAGCATTAGCCTCACAATATCTTTCTTTTAGTTCTTGCGCTTAGTTAATATCATAAGCAACTTGCATCATTCCTGTAGGGTTAATATAGTGACAACATGCTGGTCCTACTATTTGACAAAGTCCTCCTTGTGAAGCAGTTAAATAATCCAATACCATAGTGTGTTGATTAGTAACTACTATTAATTGTTTCGTATAAACAGAGTTCACACTTATTGCATCAAAAATGTAATCAGTAATATTGTCAAATACTTCTGCTAAGGCTTCCATACGTTGGGCATTCTGAGTAGTTCTTATTAAGGTAGAAACTGGACTACCAATGATAGGCAGAGCCATTATCAGCTCTTCCTTCCAACTTATTTGTAGTAATGGTTGTGTATGTCGAAACTTAAGACTACGTTTGCTTATCATATGTTGGGGCATACTCTGATACAAGAGTTGATCAGACTTCCATGTCCAGGTGGCTGGTTCTATCCTTGCTAGGGTACATGTTCCCCCAGCTCCTTCAGGAAGCCATCTGTAAGCATTATTTCCACAAATTATATAAATTCCTTTTGGAAGTTCAAACTGTCGTTTGTTAATTAGGGCGCTAACAATGGATGTTAAGAGAGTAGTATTTAGATAAAGGCACCAAGAATCTGATTCTTTGTTAGTTACCCACTGATAATATGCAATAGGCCTACATACGGAAAAGTTTATGTTTTTTCTTGGATCAAGTGACATTGAATCCGCCCCATCTCCTGCCATACTTGCAACATTTTCTTCATTATCTTTGCTGACAGAGAAGGCCTTCATAGCCTCACAATCTCCCCTATGGCCAAGAGGAAATTTATCGGCATGGTGCCAACTGAAATTATGAATCTCCCGAACTATAGAGTAATCTATTTCCTGATCCTTTAAACTTTTACTGGCCAAACTTATTTGTAGATTTTCTACAGGCAAACTTCCAGTTTGTATAAAGGTCATCTCTTTTGTTCCCCAGACACCATCTTGTTTCCTAAAATCAAACCAATTTCCCGGCATGGATGTTAGATTGGCTTGCCACCAGGGATACTGTATCCAACCAGCAATGGGTAATGCCATTAGAACTTTCCCATTGCGTTCCTCAATATCTAATGGTCTCATCTCCCAACAATCATTTTGGAATAGTTCTTGTTCTGATACAGGAGTAGCAAAGTATGGCATAGACCTTGCAGACATAGGAGAATGTGTGCATATCCAGCAATCGGTCAGATTATATGTTTGTGTAACTATACCATGATACTTGATGAACTTATTATCCCACTCCTCCTCCTCCAGCTGCCGATACCCTTTTGCAAAAGCATACATCATTATACTGATTAATAACACAGATACCGAGAAATACTTCCCCATTATGTTGTTAGATTTTATAAAACTTTTTGCAATGAGAAGCATGTATCCAGGTTGGTTTTTCCTCAGTTTCACTGAAGTAGGGGTGATCAGTTGGACCTGGAATGGACCTTCAAATCGTGGTTCCAGTGATTTGCGGACGTGCTTTCGAACCGTAACCCAATCTCCAGATTTTAACTGATGTGCACCGGGTATAGAAGAGGGATCTGGAATGGAACTAACTGAAAACATAATTATGAATCTGTTGCAAATTTTTCTGTAGAGCTCCTACATACTCTGTCATATTTGAGTACATTGACTGAAGCTGCTGAGGGAAATACAAGCCAGTTTTTGGAGCACTGCCAAATAAAATTTCATAAGGACTTAATTTATTTTTCATGGTTGGCGTCATACGGACAGAGTGTAGGGCAATGGGTAGACATTCAGTCCATGGCTTATTTGTTGCTGCCATTACTTTCTGAATTTTGAATTTTAATGTCCCATTTAACCTTTCGACCTTCCCACTGCTCTGTGACCGGTATGGAGTATGGAACGATTGGGTAATATTGAAAGCTTGCATGATTTCTTTAAGGATTTCTGATGTAAAATGAGTACCTCTATCACTTTCAATGACTTCGGGGACCCCATATCTACATACTACTTCTGTAAGAATCTTTTTTGCCACAGTTTTTGCATTAGCTTTAGCAGAAGGCCAAGCTTCAGGCCATCCTGAAAACAAATCAATACACACTAGGACATATTCATAGACACCCACCTTAGGAAGCTGAATAAAGTCTATTTGTAGTCTCTGAAACGGGTATAATGGCTTAGGGGTGCATTTCTGTGGCACCTTCACAGTCTTACCAGCATTATGACAGGCACAAATGGCACAGCTCTGAGCTGTATTTGTTCTGGGGCTGTATATATGTACCGAGCTTGGTTCTGGTGTTGTGTATAGAACCATATTGCTTGTGAAATGTACAAATAATTTTATGCTCGCGTTACATAAAAAGAAATGACACGTCGATTGGTAGAGAAAACAAACACGGTGAGGGGGAAGGAGATGTCAGAAATGAGGTTGGGGGGGGGGGGCGCCAAACTGAATCTTTGCCCCGGGTGCTGGAGAACCTAGCTACGCCTCTGCACCACAGCTAACCACAGTAAATAGTTGTTTGCAGAGACTGTAACTAAGATTTGTGCCTTTTGTGGAAACCAACAACCCTTTTGTCATACCTCCCAACTTTCAAGTAACACAAAGAGGGACAACCGATGCAGCGCACGCAGCACGTTGCAGCAATTATTTTTTTTTAAGCCTCTAATCCCACCCAATCCCTGCCCATACACACCCAGTTCAGCCCACACAGTATCATGCTCCCATAGTGCCTCCCACAAAGTATAATGCCAAATAGCTGCCCCCACACAGTATAATGCCCCCCTAGCTGCTACCATACAGTATAATCCCCCATAACAGCCACCATACAGTATAATGCCCCCATAGCTGCCTCCATACAGTATAATGCCCCCATAGCTACAACCATACAGTATATTGCTCCATAGATGCCCCCATGCAGCCTAAAGCTCCCATAGCTGCACCATACAGTATAATTCCCCCCATACAGTATAATGCCCACAGATTCCCCCATTTAGTATAATGCCCCCATAGCTGCGCCATACAGTATAATGCCCCATAGCTGCCCCATACAGCTTAATGCCCCCAAAGCTGCCCCCATACAGCATAATGCCCACATAGCTGCCCTTATACAGTATAATGTCCCCCTAGCTGCCCCTAGTGCCAGTGCCCTTGTAGATAGTGACATAATGCCCCTGTAGATAGCACCACAGTGTCCCCTGTAGATAGTGCCCCTATATAGTGCCACAGTGTCCATATAGATCGTGCCTCACAGCCCTTGAAGATAGCGCCACCACCCCTGTAGATAGCGACAGTGGGACTCTCTCTAGGAGTGGAATCAACAGCCAGAGCATAGGCCGGGGATTCCTTTCCTAGAGTAATGCCCTGATGACACTGTCCATATATGGACAGTGACTACTCCTTGAGCGGAATCCCCGTTGCCGACTCTGGCCGCAGATTTCGCTCCAGGAGGAGCCCCTGACGTCAATGTCCATATATGGACAGTGACCTCAGGGGTTTCCTCTAGGAGCGGAATCCTCAGGCAGATCATCGGCAACGAGGATTCTGCTCAAGGAGTAGCCACTGACATCACTGTCCATATATGGACAGTGACATTAAGGGCTTCCCCCGAGCACAGTGCTCAAAGTAGCGCTCTGCCCGGGGAGTCCTTGGCGAGCGGAGGATCTCCCTCTGCTTCTCCTCTCTGAACTAATTCTGAAGCAGATGAGGACGCAGATAAAGTTGACAGTGGGATATACCTGAGTACAGAGTAAAAGTTTAAGTTGCTGCATTTGACCTCTGTGTCCTGCCAGTCCTATGTGCCATCAAAGTTCCTTCGTTGTTCCTCGATATTACAGGATCATTCATGAGACTACAGAGTTTATAACACGCATGGTTTACTTTTTACATCAGGTTGTTAATATACCGATGTACTGTATATTTGTATGAATTTTGCACAGCATGCCCACACCTCCTGTAAATAAATAACACAGCTACACTAAGCACCTATTATCTGTCAGACTGTGCGTGATAACTGTGTGACCTGCATGATCATAAAAATGATATCTTCATCTGACTTATTTCCAAATAAAACGTGGCGCCACACTGTCTACTTATTGGTATAGGGAGATCTACCTTGAAAATCCCAATAAGAGAATGTTAGTGTTCATGTTAGTGTTTACAAACAGTAAAAATAACATTTAGATCCCCTGCACACGCTGCAAATTTTGTTGCAGATTTTGTGCTTTCGGCAGAAACAACTATATTCAGATAAATTAAATAGATTTTCAGTCAAAGATATTTTTGCAATAAAATCTGTAACATGTGCAAGCGGCCTAATAATGTTTTTCAGACACGTATAATAGTGAAAGAATTTATATTTTACATTTAATCATTGCATACATCCTTGCTATCTAAAAGAGGTACTTTTAACAACATACATGAATAGCATACCCACAAGATATGCTCAGATATTTCTGGTGGACTGGAGTCCCATCTCTGGGACACCCACCTAACATAAATATGAGGTCCTGTAACCCCTGTTTTGTAATACATCTTAGAGGAGCAATCAGAGTGTCTAGCCAGTGACCAGTTCTAGTCATGCTGCAATTGAGTCAGCCATTTTGTGGTTTACGGGTCTGAAGTAAAGAAACGTGCAGCCATTTTGTGACCAACTAGGCCCTAAGTGCAGATTACCCCTTGTAGCAAGGAATGTGGCCTAGGCCCCATCTGCCTTTGTACACAGCAAGCCAGCCATCTTTACCTGCCTGAACTGTAAGAAATTATTGCGTCTCCCATAGTGGAAAGATTGTAACTTAGTGTGGCCGTGTGAACAATAGGTGGTAGCCTGAATTATAGTTTGACATTTGCAACTCTATTTTGTCTTTGTTTATCTTTCCTGCAACATCCCCGCGTGCTAGCCACTACCTGGCCACTACCTGGCCCCTTTCAATTCTTACATGTGTATCATGTATTTTTCAGCAGTTTTCCTCTTATGTAGGCTCCATCTCTAACTGTTAGTGATTCATTAGTCCAGCTACAGACGGGGCTTTCCTGCTATGATGTTCTCCCACACTTGCGATTGGCGTCCCCATCACAGTCTATTCCGTCAGTTCAGCTGACTTGACTTCTTGGCTGAGAGCAGGTCCTGCATGTCTCGGACACACAGGATTCAGCTGATATCGATCACAACAAAGTTATGAACTTAGATGTGATCGATATTAACAGAATCTCGTTTATTAGAGACATGTAGTACCCGCTCTCAGCCCAGCCGTCAGTTCAGCTGAACTGACGGAATTGGCTGAAAAAGAACAATACAGCTTCTATGTATACAGGATACATAAAAGCTGTTGTTAAGGATCTGCCAGGCACATCTTCTGTGTCTACACCCATAGGTAATCAGTGTGCACCTGCTTCTATGTCTGTGAGACTGACTCCATCTTCAATGGTTCTCTAAGTTTGATCTACGGGGGGCGTATAACCTTATCCGCATCAAAGAGGGGGATGAGTGGAAGACTGCGTTTAACACGCCCGAAGGTCATTTCGAATACCTCGTCATGCCCTTTGGGTTGTGTAATGCTCCCGCGGTCTTCCAGAATTTCATAAATGAGATTTTAAGAGATTACCTGGAGGTATTTCTTGTAGTGTACCTTGATGACATACTTGTGTTTTCCAAGGACTGGTCCTCCCACATTGAGCATGTCAGGAAGGTGCTCCAGGTCCTTCGGGAAAACAAACTGTTTGCGAAGACCGAAAAATGTGTGTTTGGGGTGCAGGAGATACCATTTTTGGGTCAAATCCTCACTCCTCATGAATTCCGCATGGACCCCGCCAAGGTCCAGGCTGTGGCGGAATGGGTCCAACCTGCCTCCCTGAAGGCGTTACAGTGCTTCTTGGGGTTCGCTAATTATTACAGGAGATTTATTGCTAACTTCTCGGTCATCGCTAAGCCTCTTACGGATCTCACTCGCAAGGGTGCTGATCTCCTCCGCTGGCCTCCTGAGGCTGTCCAGGCTTTTGAGGTCCTTAAGAAGTGCTTTATCTCGGCCCCGGTACTGGTTCAGCCCAACCAAATGGAGCCATCGTGGAGGTTGACGCGTCCGAAGTGGGAGTGGGGGCTGTCTTGTCCCAGGGTACCAGGTCCCTCACCCATCTCCGTCCCTGTGCCTACTTCTCCAGTAAATTTTCGCCCACTGAGAGTAACTATGATATTGGCAACCACGAACTCTTAGCCATTAAATGGGCATTTGAAGAGTGGCACCACTTCCTGGAGGGGGCTAGGCACCAGGTAACGGTCCTTACCGACCACAAGAATCTGGTTTTCCTAGAATCTGCCCGGAGGCTAAACCCGAGACAAGCTCGATGGGTGTTATTTTTTACCAGATTCAATTTTTTGGTTACCTATAGGGCTGGGTCTAAAAATATTAAGGCTGATGCACTGTCGCGTAGCTTCATGGCCAGCCATATTGTTTCTGACAGAGGGGTACAATTTGTTTCTTTGTTTTGGAGAGCCTTCTGTAAAAAGTTGGAGATTGATCTGTCCTTCTCCTCTGCCTTCCATCCTGAAACTAATGGCCAAACTGAGAGGACTAATCAGTCTCTAGAACAATATTTAAGGTGTTTTATCTCTGACTGTCAATATGATTGGGTCTCATTCATTCCCCTCGCCGAATTTTCCCTTAATAACCGGGTCAGTAACTCGTCAGGGGTCTCCCCCTTTTTCTGTAATTTTGGGTTTAATCCACGGTTCTCCTCCGTTTCACCTGGTAGTTCCAACAAACCCGAGGTAGAGGTCGTTCATCGGGAACTGTGCACAGTCTGGGCCCAGGTTCAGAAGAACCTAGAGGCGTCCCAGAGCATAAAAAAAACTCAGGCAGATAGAAGACTTTCTGCTAACCCCTTGTTTATGGTCGGGGATCTGGTGTGGCTATCGTCTAAGAATTTGCGCCTTAAAGTCCTGTCCAAGAAGTTTGCTCCCCGGTTTATAGGGCCGTACAAGGTCATTGAAGTTCTCAATCCTGTCTCCTTCCGACTGGAGTTGCCCCCATCTTTTCGAGTACACGACGTGTTTCATGCCTCCCTCCTTAAACGCTGCTCCCCGTCATTGGCTCCCTCGAGGAAACCTCCTGTCCCCGTTCTCACCCCTGAGGGGGTAGAATTCGAGGTGGCCAAGATTGTGGACAGCAAGATGGTCCAAGGCTCCCTCCAGTACCTGGTCCATTGGAGAGGATACGGGCCTGAGGAGAGGACTTGGGAACGCGCCCGGGATGTTCACGCTGGGGTATTGGTCAGGAGGTTCCACCTTCGTTTCCCCAATAAACCAGGTCCATCTAGAAAGGGTCCGGTGGCCCCTCATAAAAGGGGGGGTACTGTTAAGGATCTGCCAGGCACAGCTTCTGTGTCTACGCCCATAGGTAATCAGTCTGCACCTGCTTCTAGGTCTGTGAGACTGACTCCATCTTCCACCACTCAGGATGGCAGGCTTAGGAGTGGGAGAGCCTATCACAGCCTGGCCAGACGGAGCTAGCTCCCGCCCTCTGTCTATTTATACCTGCCTTTCCTGTTCCTCCTTTGCTTGTGATTCTTCTTGTGTGGTTTCCTGGCCCAGCTACAGCTTCTGAGTATTTGATCCTGCTCCATACTGACCCTGGCTTTCTGACTACTCTCCTGCTCTGCGTTTGGTACCTCGTACACTCCTGGTTTGACTCGGCTTGTTCACTACTCTCCTGCTCTGCGTTTGGTACCTCGCACACTCCTGGTTTGACTCGGCTCGTTCACCACTCTTGTTGCTCACGGTGTTGCCGTGGGCAACTGCCACTTTTCCCATGCTTCTGTGTACCCTTGTCTGTTTGCCTGTCGTGCACTTATTGAGCGTAGGGACCGTCGCCCAGTTGTACCCCGTCGCCTAAGGTGGGTCGTTGCAAGTAGGCAGGTACTGAGTGGCGGGTAGATTAGGGCTCACTTGTCTGTTTCCTTACCCCCATCATTACAGCTGTATCATAAAAAGTAAAAAAAAAAATGTCGTAAAAGTAAATTTGAACGTTACATAAAAACACATAACACATTTAAGGCGAAAAAAAATTGCTCCAAAGGTGTACATAGACTTAAAGCACTAGACGGGTCCAATGATGAAACAGCATTAAGTATATGAAGATAAAAAGAAAAAGTATTTGTTTCAAAACAGGAGTGGAAAAACTAGTTATGGTGGTTTCAGCTAAAGGACTTTTCACATACTATAATAAAACAAACTATTGTTCTGTGTTCTCCCTAGTGAAATACCCCATTCAGCTTATAGACTCAATAGCCATGAACAATAAATAATTCCACATAAATGACAGTGCCATTTGCCCAATATAGTATTGAAGTTATTGCAATTTATTCTCCCTGGCAAACAACTGCTGAAATTCGTGCTTAGGCCCCATGCACACGACCGTGCCCGTAATTACGGGCACGGATGGCCACGGACATCCATCCGTATATACTGGCCCTGCTCCCATTATAAAGTATGGGAGCACGGTCCGTAAAATAAAAAAATAGGATATGTATTTTTTATGGAAAGTTTGTACGGCATGGACACCTTGCCGTAAATATATGTCCATCGGCCATAGAAATTAATGGGTCTGTAAGTACGGAACGTAATTACAATACGTAATTACTGGCGATTTTATGGTCATGTGTAGAGATGAGCGAACTTATCAAAAGTTCGGTTCGGCTAGTTCGCCGAATTTCACAAAAAAGTTCGGTTCGGACCGAACTAGTTCTGACCGAACCTGTCACTTACGTGCGCCGAGCATGCTACTGTCCAGGGTGCTGATAGAGTTAATGGGCTGCACTAACTCTTTCAGCAACCTTCACAGTACATGCTCGGCGCGCGGAAAATACCATTTAAATGTAATAAAAAAATAAAAATTATACGTTCGTACTTACTTTCCTCCTGTCCGGCCTCCAGCGATGACGTTTCATCCCTTTCGCCGCTGCAGCCAATCACAGGCTGTAGTGGCGGTCACGCACGTCAGGATGACGCTTCATCCCACGTGACCGCCTCTGCAGCCAATCACAGGCTGCAGCGGCGACATGAATGAAACGTCATCGCTGGAGGCCGGACAGGAGGAAAGTAAGTATGAACGTATTATTATTATTTTTTGGCATGTATGTATGTTGGCATGTATGTATGTATGTATATCTGTGCATGTATGTTTGCATGTATGTTGGCATGTATGTATATATGTGCATGTTTGTATGTATATTTGCATGTATATATTTGCATGTATGTATGTTTGCATGTATGTATTTTTGCATGTATGTTGTCATGTATGTATGTATGTTGTCATGTATGTATATATGTGCATGTGTGTATGTATATTTGTATGTATGTATGTATGTTTGCATGAATGTATGTATATTTGCATGTGTGTATATATATATATATGTATGTATGTTGTCATGTATGTATGTATGTTGTCATGTATGTATATATGTGCATGTATGTTGGCATGTATGTATATATGTGCATGTGTGTATGTATGTATATTTGCATGTATGTATGTTGTCATGTATGTATGTATATATGTGCATGTATGTTTGCATGTATGTTGGCATGTATGTATACATGTGCATGTTTGTATGTATATTTGCATGTATATATGTTTGCATGTGTGTATGTATGTTTGCATGTATGTATGTTTGCATGTATGTATGTTGTCATGTATGTTTGTATGTATGTTGTCATGTATGTATGTATATATGTGCATGTATGTATGTTTGCATGTTTTTATTTTTGCATGTATGTTTGCATGTATGTTTATATATATGTGCATGTATGTAATTATGTTTGCATGTATTTATGTTTGCATGTATATTTGTGCATGCTTGTATATATGTATGTATGTATCTTTGCATGTTTGTTTGTATGTATGTATGTTTTCATGTGTGTGTGTATGCATGTATGTATGATAGTTTGCATGTATATATGTGTGTATGTTTGCATGTATGTATATTTGCATGTATATATGTGCATGCTTGTATATATGTATGTATGTTTGTATATATGTATGTATATTTGTATATATGTATGTATGGCCATGTATGATACTGTCAGCTGGCGCCCTGTATCTAAGTCAACTTTGCGGCAGGCTTCTATACATGGTATAACAGTCAGTATCACACATTAAACTGAATCTAAGCCTACAACATGTTTTATTTCATTATTTTATTTTTTTACAGGTTTGGTGTTTGGACTACGTCGGTTTCGAGGACTACTTCGATGACGGTTTTTTTTCTACAATAAAATGGTTAATGAGGGTTGTGTTGGGGGTGCTTTATTTCAATAAAATATTTTATCTATATCTTTGTCTTTTCAAATTTTATTATTACCACTTTAGTAATGGCCGCTGTCTGAGTGACAACATCCATTACTAATGCGAGGCTTAGTGTTAGCCGGTGCAGAGGCTAACACTAACCACCATTATTACCCCGGTACCCAAAACCACCAGGGGTGCCGGGAAGAGCCAGGTACGATCCAGTACCCGACCATCTGTTGTGATGGTCGGGCCCTGGGGCGGCCGCAGGCTGGTATTATGAGGCTGGGAAGGGCCAAAAACAGTGGACCTTCCCACCCTTGTAATGCTAGGCTGCTGCTGCTGTGTTGTATCTGGCTGGTTATAAAAGTGGGGGGGACCCCACGTCATTTTTTTAAATTATTTATTTATTTACATTTTTTTTTTAAAAAAGACATGGGGTTCCACCCAATTTATCATAACCAGCCACATACAACACAGTGTTATTAGCCTGGGAATGGACAAAACCAGTGGCCCTTCCCACCCATGTAATGCCAGACTGCTGCGGCCTTGTATATGGCTGGTTATTAAAAATGTGGGGGACCCGTCTATTGCTAAATTTGTTAAATTCCAAAAAAAAAACGACGTGGGGGTCCCCCCCATTTTTATAACCAGCCCGATACAACACAGCAGCAGCAGCCTAGCATTACAAGGGTGGGAAGGTCCACTGATTTTGGCCCTTCCCAGCCTCATAATACCAGCCTACGGCCGCCCCAGTACCCGACCATCACAACAGATGGTCGGGTACTGGATCGTACCAAGCTCTTCCCGGCACCCCTGGTGGTGGTGGGTACCGGGGTAATAATGGGTGGTTAGTGCTAGCCTCTGCACCGGCTAACACTAAGTACCGCCTTAATAATGGACGCTGTCAATCAGCCAACTGCCATTATCTAGGCACTAATAAAGTTTGAAAAAAAAAACACAAAGACAATTCTTTTTTATTGAAATAAGAAATCCCCAACAAAACCCTCGTTAACCATTTTATTAAAATTTGAAAAAACGCAGATCTACGCAGTAGTCCAACGAATCGTAGATGTAGTCCAATCGGTACATCAAAATCTGCAACAACATAAAAAAACAGTTATCAATGTGAACAATACCAATACTTCTACTCACCTACACACATATATACACGCACACACAAACAAACAACCATACACAGACACACACATATATACACAAACACAACAAGATATACACACACACATAAACAGACAAACACGCACATATATACAAACAAAAACACACATATCCAAACACACACACACACACACACAGATATACACACATACACGAACACATATACACAAACACACATATACACAAACATATATACACAAACATATATACACAAACATATATACACAAACATATATACACAAACACACCCATATATACACACAAACACACACCCATATACACATACAAAAACACACACAAACATCTACACACAAACATATACACAAATACACAAACATATACACAAAACACATATACACAAACACACCCATATATACACACACACACATATATAAAAACAAAAACAGACAAAGTCACATACCCAAACACACATATATACACAAACACACACATACACAAACACGGTTTCTTTTAAATGCTGCTGGGGAACCCGCTCGATCCACTATATACGGCTGCGCTACAGTGCAGCATTTAAAAGAAACAGGATCCTGACCTGTCCATAGAGTTTAAGGCAGCACAGAGTATTTCAGGAGATGAGCGTGCAGATTCAGTGCTGCTGCGAACTCTGCCCTTACCATTACGTAGCTCTCAGTCTGTTACCTCTCCTCCACTCCTGTCCTCCAGAACACCTTCACATGATTGGCAAGTCACCACGTAATGGTAAGAGCAGAGTTCACAGCAGCACAGAGTATTTCAGGAGATGAGCGTGCGGATCTTGTGCGGGGTGGTGACTTGCCAATCACGTGAAGGTGTTATTGAGGACAGGAGTGGAGGAGAGGTAACAGACTGAGCTACGTAATGGTAAGAGCAGAGTTCACAGCAGCACTGAATCTGCACGCTCCTCTCCTGAAATACTCTGTGCTGCTGTGAACTCTGTTCTTACCATTACGTAGCTCAGTCTGTTACATCTCCTCCACTCCTGTCCTCAATAACACCTTCACATGATTGGCAAGTCACCACCACGCACAAGATCCGCACGCTCATCTCCTGAAATACTCTGTGCTGCTGTGAACTCTGCTCTTACCATTACGTGGTGACTTGCCAATCATGTGAAGGTGTTCTTGAGGACAGGAGTGGAGGAGAGATAACAGACTGAGAGCTACGTAATGGTAAGAGCAGAGTTCACAACAGCACTGAATCTGCACGCTCATCTCCTGAAATACTCTGTGCTGCCTTAAACTCTGTGGACAGGTCAGGATCCTGTTTCTTTTAAATGCTGCACTGTAGCGTAGCCTTATATAGTGGATCGAGCGGGTTCCCTAGCAGCATTTAAAAGAAACAGGATCCTGACCTGTCCACAGAGTTTAAGGCAGCACAGATTATTTCAGGAGATGAGCACGGGCAGCCGTTCGTTTTTCCGAGCCGTGCTCCCATCATGCACACGACCGTAAAAACACCCGTTATTGCGGGTCGTAATTACGACCCGCAATAACGGGCTCATAGACTTCTGTTACCCACGGGTACCTTTCCGTATTCTCACGGGAAGGTGCCCGTGCCGTTAAAAAAATAGAACATGTTCTATTTTTCTATTTTACGGGCCGTGCTGCTATAATTATAATGACAGCACGGTTCGCAAAAGCGGCCGGCTGCCCGTGGCCGGCCGGCCGTGCTCGTACTTACGAGTCGTAATTACGAGCACGGCCCGTAAAATAAAAAAATAGAACATGTTCTATCTTTTTAACGGCACGGGCACCTTCCCGTGAGAAAACGGGAAGGTACCCGTGGCTAACAGAAGTCTATGGGCCCGCTATTTCGGGTCGTAATTACGACCCGTGATAACGGGTGTTTTTATGGTCGTGTGCATGAGGCCCCGTAATGACGGGTGGCTACATGTGTGCACCCGTCATTACGGCAGCGTTGCTAGGCGACGTCAGTAAGGGTATGTGCACACACACTAATTACGTCCGTAATTGACGGACGTATTTCGGCCGCAAGTACCGGACCGAACACCCTGCAGGGAGCCGGGCTCCTAGCATCATATTTATGTACGATGCTAGGAGTCCCTGCCTCTCCGTGGAACTACTGTCCCGTACTGAAAACATGATTACAGTACGGGACAGTTGTCCTGCAGAGAGGCAGGGACTCCTAGCATCGTACATAAGTATGATGCTAGGAGCCCGGATCCCTGCACTGTGTTCGGTCCGGTACTTGCGGCCGAAATACGTCCGTCATTTACGGACGTAATTAGTGTGTGTGCACATACACTAAATAGTCACTGTTCAGGGTGCTGAAAGAGTTAACTGATCGGCAGTAACTGTTTCAGTACCATGGACAGTGACTACCGATCACAGTACCTGTAAAAAAAAAGACGTTCATACTTACCGAGAACTTTCTGCTTCCTCCAGTCCGGTCTCCTGGCCGTTGCCTTGGTGACGCGTCCCTCTCGACATCCGGCCCGACATTCCTTGATGACGATGCAGCCTTGTGAGCGCTGCAGCCAATCACAGGCTGCCGCGGCCTCTGCAGCCAATCACAGGCTGCAGAGGCCTCTGCAGCCAATCACAGGCTGCCGCGTCACAAAAGGTCGGACTGGAGGAAGAAGAGGGACTCGTCAACAAGACAACGACCGGGTACGTATGAAATGCTTTTTATTTTATTTTTAATCAGCAGCCTCTTTTCTCTATCAGTGATTGATAGAGATAAGTGGCTGCCGATTTGTATAATGTTTTTGACCGGGTTCGGTCAAAACGGGTTCGGCCGAACCCGGTGAAGTTCGGATTCGCTGCGAACCGAACTTTACCGGAAGTTCGGACCGAAACCGGGTTCGGTTGTCCCGGTTCGCTCATCTCTAGTCATGTGTGTTGCCCTGTGCAATATACTTAGCACCTTTCATTAATAATTTTAAGTAATAATAAGAAATAACTGAGTAAGGGTATGTTCACACGGCCTATTTTCGGCCGTTTTTCGGGCCGTAAACACCCAAAAAACGGCCAAAAAATCGGAAGCAGAACGCCTCAAACATCTGCCCATTGAAATCAATGAGAAAAACTGCATTCTGTTCCGATGGGCCATTTTTTTACGCGCCCGTGAAAAAGAAGTGCAAGACACTTCTTGGGACGTTTTTGGAGCTGTTTTTCCTCGACTCTATTAGGGTATGTTCACACGCAGTGACCAAACAGGCGAAAATAGCTCCTGATTTTCAGACATTTTTGTAGCAACTCGCATTTTTCGCGGCATATTTTACGTCCGTTATTGGAGCTGTTTTTCAATGGAGTCAATGAAAAACGGCTCCAAAAATGTCCCAAGAAGTGACATGCACTTCATTTTCGTGAGCGTCTTTTTACGCGCCGTATTTTGACAGTGACGCGTAAAATGACACCTCGTGGGAACAGAACACCGTAAAACCCATTGCAAGCAATGGGCAGATGTTTGTAGGCGTATTAGGTGCATTTTGTCCGGCGTAATTTGAGGCGTAAAATGCCCGAATTATGTCTTAAAACACTGCGTGTGAACATACCCTTAAAAAAAGCTCCAAAAACGTCCGTAAAAAATGGCGCGAAAAACGCAGCGAAAATTGCGAGTGGCTTAAAAATGTCTGAAAAACAGGAGCTGTTTTCCCTTGAAAACAGCTCCGTATTTTCAAACGTTTTTGAGTTTGCATGCGAACATACCCTAATAATTGTAAGCAAAATTTTGTCATGACGGAACCGAAATACCAAGACGTGGGCCAGTAAATGTTAATTTATTTATATATAAACTACTAATCCTCAAAATAAAGCAAAGGGACAAAATCTCTCTGTAATCCCTATCAAACAATACATTTAAATAATTATTAGACATGGTTGTAGCCAGGTTCCATATTTATAGATCATTCTGTCGGAAAAACAAAGCCCTATTCATTCTTCACAATGATCTTTGACCGCTCAGGACCAGAAACCTCAATTAAACAAGCAAGGTTGTGATTAACATGAGGATTATAAATGTTATAAAAAAAATATATCATGGCGGAGAAAGAAATAGTAATGTTAACCCCTAGAAATTTACCTGAAAGCAAATTTACCTGGATCTTAAGCCTGGATCTTGATAAATAACTTTTTGTGTCTATTTGCAATCAACCTAAACTGAACTAATGTATGAAATGCAGCACCAAATGCAATGACCCAGATCAATTGGCATGAGAAGTACATATGGGTTAAAAGAGAAGTTAGTTCTTTATATACCTCGATTCCTCATACTAAGACAAATTCAGGCTTCATGTGGTTCCTTGAAAAGTACAACTAATATTCTGATTGTTTAAAAGAAGTTATTGTTAGTGTGGATTCAGATGTGGCAGATTTTGATGCAGACATTTCTGTAACTTAAACTCACTTTCATTTATCTTAATGGGGTTGTATGTGCTGAAAGCACATGGATATTTTTCAAGTTTCATTCAGATGAATGAAACTACACCGTGTTCCAAATTATTATGCACATTGGATTTAAGTGTCATAAACATTTAATTATTAGTTTTTCAATTAAACTCATGGATGGTATTGTGTCTTAGGCTGGGTTCACACGACCTATTTTCAGAGGTAAATGAGGCATATTATGCCTCGTTTTACGTCTGAAAATAGGGCTATAATACGTCGGCAAACATCTGCCCATTCATTTGAATGGGTTTGCCGACGTACTGTGCAGACGACCTGTCATTTACGCGTCGTCGTTTGACAGCTCTCAAACGACGACGCGTAAAATGACTGCCTCGGCAAAGAAGTGCAGGACACTTCTTTGCAACGTAAATTGAGCCGTTCTTCATTGAAGTCAATGAAGAGCAGCTCAAGATTACAGGCGTCAAAGACGCCTTGCAAAATGCGAGGAGGAGCTTTTACGTCTGAAACGACGCAGCTGTTTTCTGCTGAAAACAGTCTGTCTTTTCAAACGTAAAAGCCACTTATCGTGTGCACATACCCTTAGGGCTCTTTGGATCATTGTAATCAATCTCAGACACCTGTGATAATTAGTTTGCCAGGTGTGCACAATCAAAGGAAAACTACTTAAGAAGGACGTTCCACATTATTAAGCAGGCCACAGGTTTCAAGCAATATGGGAAAGAAAAAGGATCTCTCTGCTGCCGAAAAGCATGAAATAGTGCAATACCTTGGACAAGGTATGAAAACATTGGATATTTCAAGAAAACTTAAGCGTGATCATCGTACTGTGAAAAGATTTGTGGCGGATTCAGAGCACAGACGGGTTAGTTCAGATAAAGGCATAATGAGGAAGGTTTCTGCCAGACAAATTAATAGGATTTGGAGAGCAGCTGCTAAAATGCCATTGCAAAGCAGCAAACAGGTATTTGAAGCCGCTGGTGCCTCTGGAGTCCTGCGAACCTCAAGGTGTAGGATCCTCCAGAGGTTTGCAAGTGTGCATAAAGCTATTATTCGGCCACCCCTAAACAATTCTCACAAGCAGAAACGGTTGCAGTGGGCTCAGAAATACATGAAGACTAATTTTCAAACCGTGTTGTTTACTGATGAGTGCCGTGCAACCCTGGCTGGTCCAGATGGATGGAGTAGTGGATGGTTGGTGAATGACCACCATGTCCCAACAAGGCTGCGACGTCAGCAAAGAGGTGGCGGAGTCATGTTTTGGGCTGGAATCATGGGGAGAGAGCTGGTAGGCCCCTTTAGGGTCCCTGACGGTGTGAAAACGACCTCTGCAAGGTACGTAGAGTTTATGACTGACCACTTTCTTCCGTGGTACAAAAAGAACAGTGCCTTCTGTAGCAAAGTTATCTTCGGAGGCCAATCCTGCTAAAAAGATGTTTGTTTGGTATTTGGAGGGGCGATGCGGCAGCCATATCATTGTTTATAACACATCTAAATGACAATGAATTAAATCTGAAACACACTGCCAATTGTTCTGCAGTTAATATTGTCTTTTTAGATTTATGCTTAAAAGGTGATTATCTACAAGAAAGTATACTAACCACAACACAAGAAAAGGGAGATGGCAAGAAACACTATTTTACATGCCACCTCAAGCAGTGGCGTAACTACCGCCGTAGCAGCAGTAGCGGCTGCTACAGGGCCCGCGGCATGAGGGGCCCGTGTCACCCGCCGGCATGGGCCCCCACCATGGCCAGAGGCTAGGCTAGCAGCCGCTATGGCTGCTACAGCGGGACGCCACTGAACACTACGGCAGAGCAGGGAGGTATCTCCCCGCTCTGCCATTAACTGGTTCCCGACCGCTGGCTGTATTTTTACGGCAAGCGGTCAGGGTCCTTAAAACCCGAGCCATAGACTTTCTACGGCTCGCGTTTTAACTTGCTGCCCGCGCGATCGGGCAGCTGAATGTCGGGTCTCCGGCTGTCAGTGACTGCCGGGGACACTGAGGAGAGGATAGAAGCAGCTTTCGCTGCTTCTATCTTCTCTGATCACTTGTACACAGCGCTCAATGCGCGCTGTGTACAGGAATAGAGACAGCAGCAGCGGCGCTGTCTCTATTCCTCCCGGTGATCATGTGACTGGTCACATGATCGCCGGGTGCCGTTAGTGGCAGGCTGCTGCTGGGTCTTACTAGACCCAGCACAGCCCTATTAGTGAAAATAGTCACTATGAGAGGGCTGATTTCCCCTGTAACTGGGGCTGCTGTGCAGCTCCAGTTACAGTGGAAAAACATGGTGTAAAAGTAAGAAAAAAAATATATAAAGTTCCCCAAAGGTCTTCTTTGACCTTTCAGGGACAGACCATAGTAATAAAAAAAGAATAAAGTAAAGTGCAAAAAAAATGTAAATAATAAATACACATAAAATACCCACCCCAAAAAAAAACGTTCCCCCCGCCAATCATTGTTGTAACGCTAGCGCTGACCCAATTACCCTAATATAGACATGTAATATATTAAAATTTACGGTAGACAATGGCGATCACAAATAAAAGGTCTATTTTAGGGTAAAACTATGTTATTACCAAAAACAAAATAGCTGAAATGTAAAAAAGCTTATTTTTTTACTATTATTTTCAAACGTTATGAATAAAAATTCAAAAATAGCAAAAAAGTGTGTATAAAAACGATAAAAAATGAAACCTGCATTGTCTACGGAAAAAACGTCGCAGAAATCACGTCGTTAGCCCAACAAATAAAAAAGTTATAGCCATTTAACTAACACGTGCTAAAAATGGCTAAACGGTGTCTGGTGCTGAAGGCGCAAAATAGAGCAAAAGACATGTATCCCCTCTGCACAGGATCTCCACAGAACAGGGGATACATGTGTGATCGCTGGCATTGATAGGGAGCACGGGGGACTGAAAGTCCCCTGAAGTTCTCCATCACAAACCTCGGACTTCCGGGGTCTGTGTCGGCAGCTCCGTAGAAATGAATGGAGCACCGGTCGCGCTTGTGCGCATGCGTGACCAGCGCTCCTTTCATTTTTATTGAGCTGCGCAGACGCCGGAAGTCAAAGGTTAGTCATGGAGAAGTTCAGGGGACTTTCGGTCCCCCGTTCTCCCTATCGCTGCCAGCGATCACACATGTATCCCCTGTCCTGTGGAGAGGGGATACATGTATTTTGTAGGACACGCTGTAGGTCGGATTTTTGTTGGGAGGGGGGACGCTGTATGGTGTTCCCTACAGGGGGGGGGCTGTATGGCGTTCCCTACAGGGGGGGCTGTATGGCGTTCCCTACAGGGGGGGCTGTATGGCGTTCTCTACAGGGGGGGCTGTATGGCGTTCTCTACAGGGGGGGCTGTATGGCGTTCTCTGCAGGGGGGGCTGTATGGCGTTCTCTGCAGGGGGGCTGTATGGCGTTATCTACAGGGGGCTGTATGGCGTTATCTACAGGGGGCTGTATGGCGTACTTTACAGGGGGCTGTATGGCGTACTCTACAGGGGGATGTATGGCGCTATCTACAGAGGGGGGCTGTATGGCGTTATCTACAGGGGGGCTGTAAAAAAGGCACTATCTACAAGGGGGGGGGGGGTTGTGTGACACCCAGGGGAGGGGGGGCCCCAGTCAAAAGTTTGCTATGGGGCCCAGTCTTTCCTAGTTACGCCCCTGACCTCAAGCTATGCTTTACATACCAAGAAAACAATCCATGTAGGGTAATTGACTACAACAAAACGAAACTGTTTAGATTTGAATGTCTGGAAAAGTGAGAGTTCACAAATGTGAAATCCTCTGTCGGTCAGACGATATCCACATTGGGTCATGGAGCTGACAAAAACACGGTAGAAAATAAGTAACATAATTCCCTTTTGGCTTGTTTTTATAGTAGAAATTGATTAGTGAGTCGTGAAAATTATGGTGGACATCAAATTCAATAACAAAATCCCATGATTTCCCCTCATAGAGCACCCACCCCGAAAGTACCCTAGTCTTCACGGATGTTATGGAGCAGCACATGGGTAAAATCCTGTTGTAGTCTCACTTGATCAATGACATCTTCATACTGTGGCAGGGGGATAAAACTGATTTTCGTGCATTTGTTGGTACCCTAAATGTGAAACCGATCGGTCTGCAGTATATGTATGAGATACATAAAAACACATTACCATTTCTTGCCTTGCTTATACAGAAAAATCCTGAGGTGTAACTTGTGACTCATGTATACCATAAGGAAACCGCTCAGATGGGAGAGCTGCCACCCGTGCTCTCTCAAATAATGGATACTGAAGGGGCAGTATCTTCCTCTGAGGAACTGTTCAGATCTTACTAGTTTTAAATATCAGCATTTGATCTGAAAAACAGATTTTTGTGAAGAGGGTATCCTACCAGAGTATTAAGAGAACACGCTCAAGCAATAGCAAATCATTACTTATACCTAGACAACAAAACAAAAGTGAAGGTATATTTCCTGATTTGAGAATTATCGGTAGATATGAGAATGCTTCTGATCAGGTCAGAAAAATACTGAATAAATATTGGGGCCTTCTGCGTTTGGGCCCTGATTACTCCCACCAATCGTATACTCTTTTTAGGCCCTCTTCCTCATCAGTAGGTGCAGAATTTTTCTTTGTAGCTGAGAAAGATGGAGGCTTGCAGTTCTGTATCGATTTCCATGACCTCAATAAGATAACGATAATAAATGAATACCCTCTGCTTTTTGATTCCAGGCTGGTATAACCAAATATAATTTTGCGCTAAGCTTGATATTAGGGGGGCCTCTAATCTCATCCGAGTTCGAAAAGGTGATGAGTGGGAGACTGCGTTTGTTACCTAAGATGGGGATTTTAAGTATCTGGTAATGTCTTTTGGTTTATGTAATGCTCCAGCAGTTTTTTAAAACTTTGTTAATGACCTTTTCAGGGACTTCATTGGAAAGTTCTTGGTGGTATACCTTGGCGATATATTAACTTTCTCTCCTAATCTGAGTAGTCATGTTTCTCATGACTGTTCAGTGCTTTTGAAACTACAAGAGAAACATTTGTTTGCGGAGTTACAAAAATGTGTTTTTCAGGTTCAAGAGGTTCATTTTTTTCAGATACATTGTCTCTGCTATAGGGTTTTGTATGCAATCAGTCAAAGTGCTGGCTATTCAGGACTGAATTCAACTTAAGACCTTAAAAAGTCTGCAGAGTTTTCTGCGATTTACCAAGTATTATAGAAAGTTTATAAATTAATTCTCTGGGTTGGCTAAATTCCTTGAAATTACTAATGTTTTCCATAAAACATTAACACTGTCCAGTTCATCCTTCCAAACCACCACCACCACAGACTGGTATTGTAGAGGGCCATAAAGAATTTTAGGTTTAACAAATTGTTGACTCCAGGAGAGCTAGGGGCTTCCTTCAGTATTCAGTACACTGGAAGGGCTATGGACCTGAAGAAAGATCTTAGGTGCTGACAGATTAAAAAGAAAGTTCCTGTAATGGATTTGCCTGACACAGCTTTTTTGTCGATGCCCATGGTTAATCAGCCTGCATCTGTGCCTAGATCTGTTAGAGTGACTCGATCTGCTACCACTCAGGGGAGGAGTGGGAGAACCTATCACAACCTGGCCAGACGGAGCTAGCTCCCGCCCTCTGTCTATTTATACCTTCATTTCCGGCTCCTCCTTTGCCTGTGATTCTGTCTGGTTTCCTGGCTCTGCTGCTCCTGCTAATACTATTGACCTCTGCTTCATATTGACCCTGGCTTTACTGACTACTCTCCTACTCTGCGTTTGGTACCTCGTACACTCCTGGTTTGACTCGGCTCGTTCACTACTCTTGTTGCTCACGGTGTTGCCGTGGGCAACTGCCCCATTTCCCTTAGCTTCTGTGTACCCTTGTCTGTTGGTCTGTCGTGCACTTATTGAGCGTAGGGACCGTCGCCCAGTTGTACGCCATCGCCTAGGACGGGCCGTGCAAGTAGGCAGGGACTGAGTGGCGGGTAGATTAGGGCTCATCTGTCTGTTTCCCTACCCCGTCATTACAGTTCCATTCCATAAATCCACATAAATCCAGTCTTAAGGGTTCAGTGGCCCCTCATAAAGGGGGAGGGTACTGTCAAATATTTACCTTTCCCGGTTCCTGTGTTGTCCCAATCAGCCAATCTCCACTGAGAATGTCATGGCGGGGCTGCTAGGGACATTAGGTGGCTGATGTGCAGTGCGCATGGCTGCCTGATCATTAGTCAAGATATGGCCATTTGGCCAATCTGGAAGCTTGGCCAGCTGGCCAATACGGGAGCCAAGTTGTCTGCCAATCAGAAACGTTAGATGCTGTCTTTCTGTGGTCTGGCTTCACTTCCAGTTAATAGTTATTCTATTATGGTTCCTGTGACATATTATGGTGATGTTTACATTCTGACCTGTCTTGTCTGACTATGTTACTTCGATTATCCTTCTGCTTGTTGTTGCTATTGGTTACAGAATCCTGGACTGTCTGACTACTCTTCTTAGTTCCGTATTTGTACTTGTTGTCCTCCTCCTTTTACATTAGTGACAGCGAGTGACTTACAGATCTCATTTGGGTAATAAATGCCCTGAATCCCTACAATAACTGTAACAATTTTCTGTACATTGTCCATCTTTTTCTGCTACAGTAAGGGTTTTTTGAATAACATCAATTTAAATAGGTTCAAATATAGATTTAGTATTTTGCTGGGTCTTCGGTGTGGATTAATCGAAGGAGATTAATTGTCTTTCCTTTATTCTTTCAGTAAGTCTTCGTTCAATTCGAATGCTCAATTGAATTAATTCCTCCAACTCATCTGGGATTTTCACTCTAAAAGACTTTGCCGAAGGCATTAGGATAATCAAAAGGTTGATTTATAGCAATGATAAAGTCATTCAAATCATTCAAAATATTAGTTATTTTCTACATAAGGAGAAGACCATGCTAGAGCTTCATCTGTCACAAGATTGATTATAAACATCACCTTTTTCCTTTAACTGGTAAATGGAGCTGTATGATACATTTTTCTTTGGGGTTCAAGTTGTAGTTTTTAATGGACCACTTACCATATAATATGATGTACTGAAAAACTGAAAAAAAATTAATTGTGGGATGGAAAAAAACAGTGATTCCTCCATTGTTTTTTGGGTTTCGTTTTTATGAAAATCACATGATAACATTATTCTGCAAGTCAATACAATTATGACGACACCAAATGTATATAGTTTTTGTTATAATTTACTACGATTACAAAAAACATTTTTTTCAGTTGCCATATTCTGAGACCTATAACTTTTTCATTTTTCCATCAAAGGAGCGGTGTAAGGGCTTTTTTCCTGCACGGCAAGCTGTAATTTTTATTGGTACCATTTTGGGGTACATATGGCACTTTTATCACTTTTTATTTAAATTTTTATCACTTTTTATTTAAATTTTTATCACTTTTTATTTAAATTTTTTAGGATCTAAGATGATCAAAAACAGCAGGACCACTTCAGTGAGTGGGGATAGAGGTGCACACCGGGCCGATTCTAGCTTTTCTGCTGCTTGAGGCGAAAATTAAAGTGGTGCCTCCCCCACCCATCCACAAAAAAATCATAAGAAACCCTAGTAGCCAACCTATTGGATCATTGACACTTGTAAATTGAAACAAAAAAATTTAAACTATGTAAAGTCGTAGATTGGTGTGACTACTTTGATTATCTAAGTTTTCATTTAAATAAAATGGTGCGTGTTTTGTGTGGGAGTTTTAGCTCAATAAAAATGTTTTCTTATGTCTGTTTTCTTTATACTTTTTAGGGCCTTAGTAATGGCAGTTGTCTGTTTGACGACTTCCATTACTAAGGCTGGGGCTTAGTGTTGGCCAGTAAAAAGGCTAGCACAAAACCACATCATTATTACCCCGGTACCCACTGCCACCAGGGGTATTGGGATGAGACAGGTACAATCCGTACCCGATCATCTGTAGTGATGGTCGGTCACCAGGGAGGCCGCAGGCTGGTATTATCAGGTTGGAAAGGGACAAAAACCATGGCCCTTCCCACCCTGGTAATGCTAGCCTGCTGCTATGTTGTATCTGGCTGGTTATGAAAAGTGGGGGGACCCCACATGTTTATTTCAATTATTATTATTTTTATTTTTTCAAACGACGTGGGTTCCCCCCTATTTTTCATAACCAGACAGATACAATAAAGCAGCCACAGCCTAACATTACCAGGATGGGAAGGACCACAGTTTTTGTCCCTTCAAAATCTCATAATACCAGTCTGTGGCCACCCCAGTGCCCGACCATCACTATAGATGAACAGAAAAAATGGGACATAAATATCAAAACCACAAAAAAGGCCATACTCACTAGGTAGGTGGGTGGGTGAAAACCCGTTCCCATCAGGACGCAGACGGGTCAAAGAATGCTGCAGAAGGAGTGTGCATTAAATAGTGATAGCCCCTCCCACTAGTCTTGAGGGGAGTGGCGGACTAAGTGCTCAAAGGTGTGCGATAAATGTGTGTCAGTGTAGTGCTAGGGTGTGAATAGATGGTAAAAAATAAATATGTATGTATGAAAGTGTCAGAACTGTGTAATAATGTAATAAAAATAAATAAAATAAATGTGATGAATAGGGGTCAGTGCTGTGAATAGTACATGGGGTGTCAGTACTATGTGTAATACGTGGAGGGATAATGTGCTGGTCGTCAGGCACGGCGTATCTTGCCGAATAACAGCCTATTTGTAACGCCGCTAGTGTTAGCTAAAGCGGGCTGCTCTGCATTCCAAACCAAACGCCAGCACATCATGCCCTCCGAGCATATAAGACCCGGCTGCGTCCTGAAAAAAAGTGTAGTATACGTAGTAAGAAATATCCATGAAACATGGGGTATTAGTTGTTATTTTGGCCAAAATACGCAAAGCTCGCAACCCAACGTCAAGGGTCCCCAGTGCCTTGCGAGTCCCTAACCAGAACTTTACGTTCCTAATTTAAAAACACAAACAGAAAAAATGGGACATAAATATCAAAACCACAAAAAAGGCCATACTCACTAGGTAGGTGGGTGGGTGAAAACCCGTTCCCATCAGGACGCAGACGGGTCAAAGAATGCTGCAGAAGGAGTGTGCATTAAATAGTGATAGCCCCTCCCACTAGTCTTGAGGGGAGTGGCGGACTAAGTGCTCAAAGGTGTGCGATAAATGTGTGTCAGTGTAGTGCTAGGGTGTGAATAGATGGTAAAAAATAAATATGTATGTATGAAAGTGTCAGAACTGTGTAATAATGTAATAAAAATAAATAAAATAAATGTGATGAATAGGGGTCAGTGCTGTGAATAGTACATGGGGTGTCAGTACTATGTGTAATACGTGGAGGGATAATGTGCTGGTCGTCAGGCATGGCGTATCTTGCCGAATAACAGCCTATTTGTAACGCCGCTAGTGTTAGCTAAAGCGGGCTGCTCTGCATTCCAAACCAAACGCCAGCACATCATGCCCTCCCAGCATATAAGACCCGGCTGCGTCCTGAAAAAAAGTGTAGTATACGTAGTAAGAAATATCCATGAAACATGGGGTATTAGTTGTTATTTTGGCCAAAATACGCAAAGCTCGCAACCCAACGTCAAGGGTCCCCAGTGCCTTGCGAGTCCCTAACCAGAACTTTACGTTCCTAATTTAAAAACACAAACAGAAAAAATGGGACATAAATATCAAAAAAACAAAAAAGGCCATACTCACTAGGTAGGTGGGTGGGTGAAAACCCGTTCCCATCAGGACGCAGACGGGTCAAAGAATGCTGCAGAAGGAGTGTGCATTAAATAGTGATAGCCCCTCCCACTAGTCTTGAGGGGAGTGGCGGACTAAGTGCTCAAAGGTGTGCGATAAATGTGTGTCAGTGTAGTGCTAGGGTGTGAATAGATGGTAAAAAATAAATATGTATGTATGAAAGTGTCAGAACTGTGTAATAATGTAATAAAAATAAATAAAATAAATGTGATGAATAGGGGTCAGTGCTGTGAATAGTACATGGGGTGTCAGTACTATGTGTAATACGTGGAGGGATAATGTGCTGGTCGTCAGGCATGGCGTATCTTGCCGAATAACAGCCTATTTGTAACGCCGCTAGTGTTAGCTAAAGCGGGCTGCTCTGCATTCCAAACCAAACGCCAGCACATCATGCCCTCCCAGCATATAAGACCCGGCTGCGTCCTGAAAAAAAGTGTAGTATACGTAGTAAGAAATATCCATGAAACATGGGGTATTAGTTGTTATTTTGGCCAAAATACGCAAAGCTCGCAACCCAACGTCAAGGGTCCCCAGTGCCTTGCGAGTCCCTAACCAGAACTTTACGTTCCTAATTTAAAAACACAAACAGAAAAAATGGGACATAAATATCAAAACCACAAAAAAGGCCATACTCACTAGGTAGGTGGGTGGGTGAAAACCCGTTCCCATCAGGACGCAGACGGGTCAAAGAATGCTGCAGAAGGAGTGTGCATTAAATAGTGATAGCCCCTCCCACTAGTCTTGAGGGGAGTGGCGGACTAAGTGCTCAAAGGTGTGCGATAAATGTGTGTCAGTGTAGTGCTAGGGTGTGAATAGATGGTAAAAAATAAATATGTATGTATGAAAGTGTCAGAACTGTGTAATAATGTAATAAAAATAAATAAAATAAATGTGATGAATAGGGGTCAGTGCTGTGAATAGTACATGGGGTGTCAGTACTATGTGTAATACGTGGAGGGATAATGTGCTGGTCGTCAGGCATGGCGTATCTTGCCGAATAACAGCCTATTTGTAACGCCGCTAGTGTTAGCTAAAGCGGGCTGCTCTGCATTCCAAACCAAACGCCAGCACATCATGCCCTCCCAGCATATAAGACCCGGCTGCGTCCTGAAAAAAAGTGTAGTATACGTAGTAAGAAATATCCATGAAACATGGGGTATTAGTTGTTATTTTGGCCAAAATACGCAAAGCTCGCAACCCAACGTCAAGGGTCCCCAGTGCCTTGCGAGTCCCTAACCAGAACTTTACGTTCCTAATTTAAAAACACAAACAGAAAAAATGGGACATAAATATCAAAACCACAAAAAAGGCCATACTCACTAGGTAGGTGGGTGGGTGAAAACCCGTTCCCATCAGGACGCAGACGGGTCAAAGAATGCTGCAGAAGGAGTGTGCATTAAATAGTGATAGCCCCTCCCACTAGTCTTGAGGGGAGTGGCGGACTAAGTGCTCAAAGGTGTGCGATAAATGTGTGTCAGTGTAGTGCTAGGGTGTGAATAGATGGTAAAAAATAAATATGTATGTATGAAAGTGTCAGAACTGTGTAATAATGTAATAAAAATAAATAAAATAAATGTGATGAATAGGGGTCAGTGCTGTGAATAGTACATGGGGTGTCAGTACTATGTGTAATACGTGGAGGGATAATGTGCTGGTCGTCAGGCATGGCGTATCTTGCCGAATAACAGCCTATTTGTAACGCCGCTAGTGTTAGCTAAAGCGGGCTGCTCTGCATTCCAAACCAAACGCCAGCACATCATGCCCTCCCAGCATATAAGACCCGGCTGCGTCCTGAAAAAAAGTGTAGTATACGTAGTAAGAAATATCCATGAAACATGGGGTATTAGTTGTTATTTTGGCCAAAATACGCAAAGCTCGCAACCCAACGTCAAGGGTCCCCAGTGCCTTGCGAGTCCCTAACCAGAACTTTACGTTCCTAATTTAAAAACACAAACAGAAAAAATGGGACATAAATATCAAAACCACAAAAAAGGCCATACTCACTAGGTAGGTGGGTGGGTGAAAACCCGTTCCCATCAGGACGCAGACGGGTCAAAGAATGCTGCAGAAGGAGTGTGCATTAAATAGTGATAGCCCCTCCCACTAGTCTTGAGGGGAGTGGCGGACTAAGTGCTCAAAGGTGTGCGATAAATGTGTGTCAGTGTAGTGCTAGGGTGTGAATAGATGGTAAAAAATAAATATGTATGTATGAAAGTGTCAGAACTGTGTAATAATGTAATAAAAATAAATAAAATAAATGTGATGAATAGGGGTCAGTGCTGTGAATAGTACATGGGGTGTCAGTACTATGTGTAATACGTGGAGGGATAATGTGCTGGTCGTCAGGCATGGCGTATCTTGCCGAATAACAGCCTATTTGTAACGCCGCTAGTGTTAGCTAAAGCGGGCTGCTCTGCATTCCAAACCAAACGCCAGCACATCATGCCCTCCCAGCATATAAGACCCGGCTGCGTCCTGAAAAAAAGTGTAGTATACGTAGTAAGAAATATCCATGAAACATGGGGTATTAGTTGTTATTTTGGCCAAAATACGCAAAGCTCGCAACCCAACGTCAAGGGTCCCCAGTGCCTTGCGAGTCCCTAACCAGAACTTTACGTTCCTAATTTAAAAACACAAACAGAAAAAAATGGGACATAAATATCAAAACCACAAAAAAGGCCATACTCACTAGGTAGGTGGGTGGGTGAAAACCCGTTCCCATCAGGACGCAGACGGGTCAAAGAATGCTGCAGAAGGAGTGTGCATTAAATAGTGATAGCCCCTCCCACTAGTCTTGAGGGGAGTGGCGGACTAAGTGCTCAAAGGTGTGCGATAAATGTGTGTCAGTGTAGTGCTAGGGTGTGAATAGATGGTAAAAAATAAATATGTATGTATGAAAGTGTCAGAACTGTGTAATAATGTAATAAAAATAAATGTGATGAATAGGGGTCAGTGCTGTGAATAGTACACGGGGTGTCAGTACTATGTGTAATACGTGGAGGGATAATGTGCTGGTCGTCAGGCATGGCGTATCATGCCGAATAACAGCCTATTTGTAACGCCGCTAGTGTTAGCTAAAGCGGGCTGCTCTGCATTCCAAACCAAACGCCAGCACATCATGCCCTCCCAGCATATAAGACCCGGCTGCGTCCTGAAAAAAAGTGTAGTATACGTAGTAAGAAATATCCATGAAACATGGGGTATTAGTTGTTATTTTGGCCAAAATACGCAAAGCTCGCAACCCAACGTCAAGGGTCCCCAGTGCCTTGCGAGTCCCTAACCAGAACTTTACGTTCCTAATTTAAAAACACAAACAGAAAAAATGGGACATAAATATCAAAACCACAAAAAAGGCCATACTCACTAGGTAGGTGGGTGGGTGAAAACCCGTTCCCATCAGGACGCAGACGGGTCAAAGAATGCTGCAGAAGGAGTGTGCATTAAATAGTGATAGCCCCTCCCACTAGTCTTGAGGGGAGTGGCGGACTAAGTGCTCAAAGGTGTGCGATAAATGTGTGTCAGTGTAGTGCTAGGGTGTGAATAGATGGTAAAAAATAAATATGTATGTATGAAAGTGTCAGAACTGTGTAATAATGTAATAAAAATAAATAAAATAAATGTGATGAATAGGGGTCAGTGCTGTGAATAGTACATGGGGTGTCAGTACTATGTGTAATACGTGGAGGGATAATGTGCTGGTCGTCAGGCATGGCCTACTTTGATTATCTAAGTTTTCATTTAAATAAAATGGTGCGTGTTTTGTGTGGGAGTTTTAGCTCAATAAAAATGTTTTCTTATGTCTGTTTTCTTTATACTTTTTAGGGCCTTAGTAATGGCAGTTGTCTGTTTGACGACGTCCATTACTAAGGCTGGGGCTTAGTGTTGGCCAGTAAAAAGGCTAGCACAAAACCACATCATTATTACCCCGGTACCCACTGCCACCAGGGGTATTGGGATGAGACAGGTACAATCCGTACCCGATCATCTGTAGTGATGGTCGGTCACCAGGGAGGCCGCAGGCTGGTATTATCAGGTTGGAAAGGGACAAAAACCATGGCCCTTCCCACCCTGGTAATGCTAGCCTGCTGCTATGTTGTATCTGGCTGGTTATGAAAAGTGGGGGGACCCCACATGTTTATTTCAATTATTATTATTTTTATTTTTTCAAACGACGTGGGTTCCCCCCTATTTTTCATAACCAGACAGATACAATAAAGCAGCCACAGCCTAACATTACCAGGATGGGAAGGACCACAGTTTTTGTCCCTTCAAAATCTCATAATACCAGTCTGTGGCCACCCCAGTGCCCGACCATCACTATAGATGGTCGGGTACTGGATCTTAACCAGCTCTTTCTAGTGGTGATGGGTACCGGGGTAATAATGGGAGGTTAGTGTTAGCCTTTCTACTAACGCTAAACCCCAGCCTTAGTAAAGGATGTTGTCAGACAACTGACATAACCAAGTCGCTAAGTAAACATTTAAAAAAAATTCTGAGATGTCACAGAGACATGTCAGATGTTTTGATTGGTGAGGATCCGAGCACTGAGACCCCCACTGATCACTAAAATGAAGCGGCAGAAGGGCTCAGGTGAGCACTGTACCGCTTCATTTCTGATCAGCTTTTTTCCGAGTGGTGCATGGGCTCTATAGAAGGTCTTTGAGCCCGCACACCAACTGCTCAGCTTTCCGAGGAGAGCCGATCAAAAATGAAGCTGCACAGCGCTCACCCGAGCATTTCTGCTGCTTCGTTTTAGTGATCAGTGCGGGTCTCAGTGATTAAAACTTCTGACATGTCACTATGACATCTCAGAGGTTTTTTATAAGTTTAGTTACAGTTGAAGCAGTCAGACACCCCCCACTAGCAGTATAATAACTATTGGGGGTGCTATGGGGGAAATTATACTGCAAGGGGGTCTGAGTATCCGACTGCTGAGGGCTTTAAGGATTATACTGCGCTCAGCCTCTTTCCCCACTAATTTAAAAGTGATCGGTCGACGCTGGGGAGGCATTATACTGCTGGGGGGTCTGAGCATCTTTCTGACAGCAGGAAATTACCCCCCCCCCCCCTGCATGCAACGTCAGAGAGGAGGAGTGTTCTAGCAGACGTGCACCTATCGTGCTGCACATCTGCCTAATAAGTGCTGCCTTGCCCTGACCCACCCTGTTTTTTTACGATGGTCAGACAACCCCTCCAAGTATTTTTGCTTTGTTTTTGTCCCTCTAGGGGACTTGAACAAGCAATCACGATACACTGCAATACTTATGTATTACGAATATTGTGATATTTACTGTCTCTGGCAGGGCACAATACGTAAGGGGTTAAAGGGGGTCTGTTTTTTTTTTTTAATCTATTTAAACATACCTCCCAACTTTTGAATTCGGAAAAGAGGGACATTTTAAGCCACGCCCCTAACCACGCCCAATATCCCACATAAACACATCAAATCACGGCCAGATCCTTCTGCAAATAACAAGCGCACATTCTCACTGCGGATCTCCAGACTGTCTAGATATCACAGATATTATATTTCAGGTTTTATCGTCTTTGTGTTACTTTTCCTAACTTGGGTATAACATTTGCTCATCACGGCAGCTGCAGGACAAGCCAAAACGCTGAGAACAATGAAAGTCAAGAGGGAGACCCTGTGGTGGATGACTTTTTAATTGACAGGTAGCAGAGTTACATGATGGGGATTTTTTTCCAGTTGTGTAACTCTGCTTCCTGTCAATGGAAAATTCATCCACATGAGCCCCCGTGTAGATAGCTCCACACACCGCCCCCTGTAGATAGCGCCATACACAGCCCCCCTGTAGATAGCACCACACACAGCCCCCTGTAGATAGCTTTACACACAGTCCCCCTGTAGATAGCTTTACACACAGCCCCCCTGTAGATAGCGCCACACACAGCCCCCTGTAGATAGCTTTACACACAGCCCCCTGTAGATAGCTCCACACACAGCCCCCTGTAGATAGCTCCACACACAGCCGCTGTAGATAGCTCCACACATAGCCCCCCTGTAGATATGTCCACACACAGCCCCCTGTAGATAGCTCCACAAACAGCCCCCCTGTAGATAGCTCCACACACAGCCCCCCTGTAGATAGCTCCACACACAGCCGCCTGTAGATAGCACCACACACAGCCCCCCTGTAGATAGCGCCACACACAGCCCCCCTGTAGATAGCTTTACACACAGCCCCCCTGTAGATAGCTACACACACAGCCCACCTGTAGATAGCTCCACACACAGCCCCCTGTAGATAGCTCCACACACAGCCCCTGTAGATAGCTCCACACATAGCCCCCCTGTAGATATGTCCACACACAGCCCCCTGTAGATAGCTCCACAAACAGCCCCCCTGTAGATAGCTCCACACACAGCCCCCCTGTAGATAGCTCCACACACAGCCGCCTGTAGATAGCACCACACACAGCCCCCCTGTAGATAGCGCCACACACAGCCCCCCTGTAGATAGCTTTACACACAGCCCCCCTGTAGATAGCTACACACACAGCCCACCTGTAGATAGCTCCACACACAGCCCCCTGTAGATAGCGCCACACACAGCCCCCTGTAGATAGCTTTACACACAGCCCCCTGTAGATAGCTTTACACACAGCCCCCTGTAGATAGCGCCATACACAGCCCCCCTTTTGTACATAGCGCCACACAGCCCCCTCCCTTGTACATAGTGCCACACAACCCCCCTCCCCTCTTGTACATAGTGCCACACAACCCCCCTCCCCCTTGTACATAGTTCCACACAACCCCCCTCCCCCTTATACATAGTGCCACACAAACCCCTTATACTTTGTGCGGAGAGCGGTAGAGGTAGCCGGCCCTACTGCTGCCACTCTCCGCTCTGCTTTGATGTCACTCACCGTCAAGTCTTGCAGCGGCAATCTCACTGGTGTTGATGCCGGACCGGGAGTGGCTGACTGGTGACAGGTCAGGTAACACAACGATACCAATTTTATGTATTTTTTTATTTTTTTACATTACTTTAGAGAAAAAATGTGAAAAGGGTTGTTTTTTTTGGACTTTAAATATTTTTTATTTTTTATTACTAATAATAATTTATTTTTATTTTCACACATTTTATTAGTCCTCCTAGGGGACTTGAACCAGCAATCAGTAGATAGCTGGTACAATACACTGCAATACTAATGTATAGCAGTATATTGTCGTTTTCATAGGCTCCTGTAACAGTACGATCGCTGTTCCTGTCCGTTAGTCCCGGGTGTCAGCTGTAATACACAGTAAAAACCCTTTTTTTCAAAATTATTTGTTTTTGTGTCGCCATATTTTAAGAGCCATAATTTTTTTACGCCGATGTAGCTGTATGAGGGATTTTTTTTTGCGGGACGACTTGTAGTTTTTAATTGGTATATTTTGGATTACATGCAACTTTTTTAACACTTTTTATAAAAAAATTTTTGAAGGCAGGATGAACAGAAAACAGAAATTCTGACATTGTTTTTTATTTTACTTTCTATGGCGTTCACCATGTGGGTTAAAAAATGTGTAACTGTTTTATAGTTGGGGTCCTTACAGATGCGGCGATACCAAATATATGTAACTTTTTTCAAATAAATAAATCATAATAAAGCATTTTGTAAGGTGAAAAAGTGGGTTTTTTATTTATTTTTTACTTAGGATTTTTATTTATAAATTTTAAACTTTCTTAAACTTTTTTTTTAGTCCCACTAGGAGACTTTACACTATGCGATCAAAAGATCGCTTTTATAATAAGCTGCAATACTTCTGCATTGCAGTGTATTACTGCCTGTCAGTGTAAAACTGACAGGCATCTGTCAGGCCATGTCTCTGGCATGTCCTAACAGGAGTTTACTAAAGACAGACCTGGGGCCTATGTTAGGCTGCCATAAAAACCATTGGCACCCTACATCGCGGGGTGCGGATTGGAGGAGAGAGGGAGCCCCCTCCCTCTATAACCACTCATATGCGGCGGTCGCTATTGACCGCCACATCTGAGGGGTTAAATATCACCACTACTTTTGGTCTCCAATTGTTGCCCTGAAGTTCGAGGCTGTTAGCAACAGTAGAGCATCCGATTCGGGTCAAACATCTTCTGACGTCCTGCCGTGAAAAGGCGGCACTTCGGAAGAACTACCCTGAACGGCGCTGTTTTCACGGCGGTCGTTAAGGGGATAATATAGAACAAGACAATCAATATTAAAATACACTGCCTGTCTAAACGTTTAAAAATGCAATTTATTAATGTTTAATGTAAAAATAGGGCACTAATTGCCAAGGATCTGAATACAGGTGTTGGCAACACAGATCATAGATGCTTTGTGGAGTGTGAACGGTGGCCAACCACTGAAAACACTAAATTGAAAGTGTATAACAGTTAAAACATGATCAGCCCATCGCTACAACACTCCACAAATGTAGTAAATAAATAATAGTTTGTCTAGTTGCCACAAACAAGCAAGATTCCCAACGCGTTTCTACAGGTCTATCATCATTGATGCAAAAAGCACCTATATCAATGGAAGTGAAGACACATCGGTAGAATAAGGGTATCGCATACAAGGAGGTATATCAGCATACATTACCTGTGTATGGGAGACTCAATATGTTGGCAAAACTAAACGTGAGTTTAGGCGGAGAATTAGGGACCACATAGGTGACATCAATAGGAAGCGTGATACTTCGGTCTCTAGGCATGTGTGGGAGTGCCACTCAGGGGACCCGACTGTCCTGAAATTCGAGGGGTTGGAACTAGTCCCATCACCAGCCAGAGGTGGTGATTGGGATAGGCGGATTTTGCAGAAGGATGCCCAATGGATTTTCAGGATGCAAACCATCAAACCATTGGGCCTCAATGAACAAATATCCTACCTACCCTTTCTTTAACTTTTTGTACCTTGTTGCAACTTATTTTTACTCTTTGTTGCTGCTTCACTTCCTATTTTTACAACTATGTACTGCTAGCATGTATCTCTGCTTGCCCTCATGTATGCTGATATACCTCCTTGTATGCGATACCCTTATTCTACCGATGTGTCTTCATTTCCATTGATATAGCTGCTTTTTGCATCAATGATGATAGACCCGTACTGGTCTATCTTAGTTTTACCTGTAACCGGGGGGGGGGGGGGTTCTCCATCCTATATATGTTCCCTTTCCTATAGGGGCATTAATACGATCCTTTCATTAGCATTATAACCCGTTTTTCGGGTCTTAATTTTGTGAACTCTCCTAATTAAACGAATGATCCGTCACTTACCTCGGCTGCTTCAGTGTTGTGCAGCATTGTTTACATAGCAGCCTGAAGCTCCTCCCCCGATACCATTGATGCTGTTTGCATCATTTCCATTGGCCGCGCCGTCGCCATGGAGCCGTCCCGATCTGTGGGCGTCATTAACTGACGTTGTAATCACCGATTGTTTCAGGTCCTACTGACGCGATCCAGGTAGGTTGGGCTACAGCCGTATAAGGCTCTATTGTTTCCCCGGCGCGCGCTTAGACCAGTCATCAGTGTCTATTGCACGCCGTTGAAACAAAAATACTACAGCATAATATGTGCTGAGCGGTAGTGAGTTAGAAATCTACGCCGGAATCCTGCAGCATAATATGTGCTGACCGGCAGTTAGATAGATCATACGCCGGAATCTTTCAGTATAATATGTGCTGACAGGCATTGAGACAGATCAAGGCAATTTATACCCCTTAGGACGCTCCTCTATTTATTTAGAGGCACAGAAACGCGTTGGGAATCTTGCTTGTTCGTGGCGAACTAGACAAACTATTATTTATTTACTACATTTGTGGAGTCTTGTAGCGATGGGCTGATCATGTTTTAACTGTTATACACTTTCAATTTAGTGTTTTCAGTGGTTGGCCACCGTTCACACTCCACAAAGCATCTATGATCTTTGTTGCCAACGCCTGTATTCAGATCCTTGGCAATTAGTGCCTTATTTTTTACATTAAACATTAATAAATTGTATTTTTAAACGTTAAGACAGGCAATGTATTTTTATATCTAATTAAACGTGTACCTTACACACTGAATATTTTGGAATAAGAAAATCAATATTGTGTTAATGTGTTTAAATTAAAATTAAATAAGTACACTATAAGGCCAAAATTATGCAGATATCCTCCCCTACTTATTGAGATTAGGTGTTTTAGGGCTTATCCACACGTAACGGAATTGCTGTGTATTTTTCATGTGGATGGAATTGTGGATGGAAAATACGCAGCGGAATACAGTAGCAGCAAAGTGGGTGAGATTTAACAAATCTCATCCACGCGCTGCGTAAAATTTCCATCCCGAAATTCAAATCTTGTGAGCCAGCTCCAAATTAGTCCCCCGCTCCACCACGTGCCGGCACGTCATAGTGTCGGGAAAGGGTTCAGCCTATTTTAGATCTTAATGACCAAGCCATTTTTTACGTTTTTCCATCGTCTCATTCAAAGAGCTATAACATTTTTATTTTTGCGTCAACATAGCTGCATTAGGTCTTGTTTTTTGCAGGACAAGTTGTAATTTTTCATAGCACCATTTAGGGGTACATAGAAGCGAGGGTGCCCATATTATACCAGGACAACACTTCCTAGAAAAATTCCCCAATCTGCAAACGTGCGGTGTGTGGACCAAAAGGGGGATAAGTAAGGTCACCGTTTATCAGTGCGGCACCGGCCTGTGCAGAAAGGATTGCTTCACAGCGTAACACACATCTATGGATTATTTTATTGTTTACCCCATTATTATACCCCGACTATGCCTCTGATGTACTCTGCCCAGCTTACATATGCCCCCACATTATAAACGGAAACACCAGTAATACTCAAACAAAACTACTACCAAACAAAATCTATGCTTCAAAAGCCAAATGTAGCTCCCACCCATCTGAGCCCTACAGTGTGCCCAAACAGCAGTTTACTTCCACATATATGGCACCGCCATACCCGGGAGAACCCTTTTAACTATTTTTGGGATGTGTGTCTCCAGTAGCATAAGCGGAGCACGACATACAGCGGTTACCCGCCAATCTTACAGCGCCAGCCACGCAGGACCAGCATTGACTAAAGTGCCTGAGGAAGGTCAAGGTATTGGCCGAAACGTCGCACTCTCACTGGCTACAAATAAATAAATTATTTGCTTGGATAAATAATTCCATATTGGTGTGCATAGTACTTCTTTTCTCTACAGTGCAGTATAGGTTTCTTTAGGTGTTTCTTGGCCCTTGTATTGTAGTAGTTATAGTATTTATAAGGTAGCAAAAGATAATCATCATCAATTATTTAATGCAAGTAATATTTTTTATATATAATACAGTTAAACATGCATTTTCTGAAATGGTACAAATAAATGCAGAACAAGTGCAATAAAGACGTTTTGGTCCTCCCGGACATTACTCTCCAAGTCGCAGAAAAATAAAAACAGCAACGTAACTCTCTGGGGTACCATACAACCTGTAGAATCATATAACATATAATCAGCGGACCTAAAAGAAAATCAATATACCATTAGAAACCAGTATTGTTGGGGAAGTACAGTAACAGTATTGTTGGAGAGTACAGTAACAATAAAAAAACACTTATGGAATTATGAGGATATATTAAGACATCATATTCACGGTTCAGTCCTTTTGGGTTCAGAGTCTGTAAAGTGTGGTTCCAGAAGGATTCTCTTTTCTTTAGTTTCTGGATAGGATTGCCACTGCATCTTAGTGGCAGTACCTGCTCGATGATTTTGAAATTAAGTTGTGAGATTTTGTGTCCCGCTATGGAGAAAGGATCTGGAATGGGTTCATGTTTTGTTACATCGGATTGTAGATTTGGGTGCTGAGATTCTAGGTTTTGCCAGTGTAAGGGTGAGAGATGGTTTCACTTTTGATGATATTGCTACAACAAAAACAGTGTAGACAGGGGTACGTGCCATTGCACTTGGATCTAAGAAATTGTTGTGTGGGTGTCTTGATTTGGCAATCTATATCTGCCCGATCTAGATTGTCCCTGATATTTTTAGGTCTCTTGAGGCACATCATCGCTTGGTCTGGAATCTCAGGATATAATCTGTGTGAGTGGGGCAAATGTCTCCTTATAATCTGTTGTATTTTAGGGATGATGGTGTGGTAAGTATGTACAAACTGAATTCTAGGACAATTTTCTAAACAAGAACTGTATTCCATAAATAACTTTAAAATGTATGAATCCATAGCGATTAGGAGGGCAGACAAGGGAGGTGATACTATTATTCTGGATAGGTAATTATATTGTGAAGAAGTGGAAAATCAACTAACTAACTATCTAACTAACAAATAAACGAAAAATGGAATGGAGACACCAATTTGAAGTGAGAAATTCACTTAATGCTAAATAAAGCTTTTGAAGCAGGGATAATTGTTTGTCTGCATACCAACATTCCATACAAAAAATGAATGATGGCTGTGAAACATAAATTAAGTAAGTAATGAAAAAAATCAAGCTCATTATGTCTAATGGGATCTAATATTTACTAGAAATTATTTTAGGTTTGGTATTGAGTATTACCTGCAGCTGCAGGGGACTTCGATGGGGTCCTCTGCAATTCCAGGGTATGCTAATATCTTTATGTCTTCTTTTGAATCTATTTATTTAATGTTGAGTTTAATGATAACATTAAAATGTGGCTACGTTATGTAGACGCTGTATTCCTTTTGTGGAATGGCAGCAAAGGGAAACTTGACCGATTTGTCCATTACTTAAAGAGACTCTGTCACCACATTATAGGTGCCCTATCTCCTACATAAGGAGATCGGCGCTATAATGTAGATGACAGTGATGCTTTTTATTTAGAAAAACGATCTATTTTAAACCACTTTATTAGCGATTTTTAGCTTTATGCTAATGAGTTTCTTAATGCCCAAGTGGGCGTGTTTTTACTTTCGACCAAGTGGGCGTTGTACAGAGGAGTGTATGACGCTGACCAATCAGTGACCAGTCAGCGTCATACACTTCTCCCCATTCATTTACACAGCAGCATCGCGTTCTTACTAGAACACGATGTGCAGCCACATACACAGACATTAACGTTAATCAAGTGTCCTGATAATGAATATACATTACCTCCAGCCTGGACGTCATGTATTCAGAATCCTGACACTTCTGAATCTTTTCTGTGAGATTCAAGAAAGCCACACGTAATCTCGCGAGATTACAATGTAAACGAGATTTCGTTACCCTTGCTGGAAATCTCACAGATGGCTCTGTGTACAGTGGCGGATTAAGTAGACCATAGGCCCTGGGCTGTTTCCCAAACTTGGGCCCACCTTCTCCACTGCCGCCCTACCGCGCCATAACTATTGTTAACACTACCTTTTTGTGCAAGCATTAATGTAAAAGTCGTAGTCACCGACCGCCGCCTTCACTTACCGCAGACCTCTGTCTTCTTGCCAGCATCTTCCTCACAGGAGACACCAGCACACGTGGCCGCTCTGCTCTGTAGTGTCCTCAAGAGTGCACGCGCACGCTCGTTCCTGGCCCTAAAGGGCTAAAGGGCCAGAGCGTGCACATGCAAACTATTAGCTATTATCCCCAGATTACCCTGGACTATAAAAAGGGCTCTGCCCTTTCACTCCTTGCCTGAGCTTTGTTGTGTATTCCCATGTTAGTCTTAGCAAATGGTCCCTTAGTGTTATCCTGTTTCCAGTGTTCCCGTATCCTGCTTCCTGTATCCTGTATCCCGTGCTGTGTTTGTTCCTGTGTCTTATCCAGTGTTGGAGTTGTGTTGTGTCATCTGCCATGCCTGCTGTAAAACACCACGTCTGGTGTCATCTGCCCCGCCTGCTGTAATACACCATGTCTGGTGTCATCTGCCACGCCTGCTGTCATCTGCCATGCCTGCGGTGTATATACCACGTCTGGCATCATCCGCCACATCAAGTTCCATCTGTGCCAAAGCCTCTGCTACTGTCTGGACTCTTACAGGCACTCTTGCACTAAGGACATTGCATAGACTGTTGTTTGGCCAGCTGCTACTCCACTACAGTGGTGCGGCCTAGTGGGTCCACATATCCACAAATTGAGACAATTAATAAATGGGTGTTACGATTCCCCTTGTCAAAGGGCTATGTCCCTACATAGAGATGAGCGAACCGGGACAACCGAACCCGGTTTCGGTCCGAACATCAGGAAAAGTTCGGTTTGCAGCGAATCCGAACTTCACAGGGTTCGGCCGAACCCGTTTTGACCGAACCCGGTCAAAAATATTATACAAATCGGCAGCCACTTGTCTCTATCAATCACTGATAGAGAAAAGAGGCTGCTGATTAAAAATAAAATAAAAAGCATTTCATACGTACCCGGTCGTTGTCTTGGTGACGAGTCCCTCTTCTTCCTCCAGTCCGACCTTCTTTTCTGACGCTGCAGCCTGTGATTGGCTGCAGAGGCCTCTGCAGCCTGTGATTGGCTGCAAAGGCCTCTGCAGCCTGTGATTGGCTGCAGCGGTCACATGGGCTGTAACGTCACCCAGGAATGTCGGGCCGGATGTCGAGAGGGACGCGTCACCAAGGCAACAGCCAGGAGACCGGACTGGAGGAAGCAGAAAGTTCTCGTAAGTAAAAACACCCGTTATTACGGGTCGTAATTACGACCCGAAATAGCGGGCCCATAGACTTCTGTTAGCCACAGGTACCTTCCCGTTTTCTCACGGGAAGGTGCCCGTGCCGTTAAAAAAATAGAACATGTTCTATTTTTTTATTTTACGGGCCATGCTCCTATACTTTATAATGGGAGCACGGTTCGGAAAAACGACCGGCTGTCCGTAGCCGGCCGTGCTCATCTCCTGAAATATTCTGTGCTGCCTTAAACTCTGTGGACAGGTCAGGATCCTGTTTCTTTTAAATGCTGCTGGGGAACCCGCTTGATCCACTATATAAGGCTGCGCTACAGTGCAGCATTTAAAAGAAACAGGATCCTGACCTGTCCACAGAGTTTAAGGCAGCACAGAGTATTTCAGGAGATGAGCATGCAGATTCAGTGCTGCTGTGAACTCTGCTCTGGCTCTCAGTCTGTTACCTCTCCTCCACTCCTGTCCTCAATAACACCTTCACATGATTGGCAAGTCACCACGTAATGGTAAGAACAGAGTTCACAGCAGCACAGAGTATTTCAGGAGATGAGCGTGCGGATCTTGTGCGAGGTGGTGACTTGCCAATCATGTGAAGGTGTTATTGAGGACAGGAGTGGAGAAGAGGTAACAGACTGAGCTACGTAATGGTAAAAGCAGAGTTCACAGCAGCACAGAGTATTTCAGGAGAGGAGCGTGCAGATTATGTGCTGCTGTGAACTCTGCTCTTACCATTACGTAGCTCTCAGTCTGTTACCTCTCCTCCACTCCTGTCCTCAATAACACCTTCACATGATTGGCAAGTCACCACGTAATGGTAAGAGCTTAGTTCACAGCAGCACAGAGTATTTCTGGAGATGAGCGTGCGGATCTTGTGCGGGGTGGTGACTTGCCAATCATGTGAAGGTGTTATTGAGGACAGGAGTGGAGAAGAGGTAACAGACTGAGCTACGTAATGGTAAAAGCAGAGTTCACAGCAGCACAGAGTATTTCAGGAGAGGAGCGTGCAGATTCTGTGCTGCTGTGAACTCTGCTCTTACCATTACGTAGCTCTCAGTCTGTTACCTCTCCTCCACTCCTGTCCTCAATAACACCTTCACATGATTGGCAAGTCACCACCCCGCACAAGATCCGCACGCTCATCTCCTGAAATACTCTGTGCTGCTGTGAACTCTGCTCTTACCATTACGTGGTGACTTGCCAATCATGTGAAGGTGTTATTGAGGACAGGAGTGGAGGAGAGGTAACAGACTGAGAGCTACGTAATGGTAAGAGCAGAGTTCACAGCAGCACTGAATCTGCACGCTCATCTCCTGAAATACTCTGTGCTGCCATAAACTCTGTGGACAGGTCAGGATCCTGTTTCTTTTAAATGCTGGATTTAAAAGAAACAGGATCCTGACCTGTCCACAGAGTTTAAGGCAGCGCAGCACAGAGTATTTCAGGAGAGGAGCGTGTGATTGGCTGCAGAGGCCGGTGCAGCCTGTGATTGGCTGCAGAGGCCGCTGCAGCCTGTGATTGGCTGCAGAGGCGGTCACGTGGGATGAAGCGTCATCCCTGGAGGCCGGCCTTCTGACGTCATCCTGACGTGCGTGACCGCCACTACAGCCTGTGATTGGCTGCAGCAGCGACATGGATGAAATGTCATCGCTGGAGGCCGGACAGGAGGAATGTAAGTATGAACGTATTTTTTTTTTTTTTTTATTACATTAAAATTGTATTTTCCGTGCGCCGAGCATGTACTGTCAAGGTTGCTGAAAGAGTTAGTGCAGCGCATTAACTCTTTCAGGACCCTGGACAGTACCATGCTCGGCGCACGGAAATTACAGGTTCGGTCAGAACTAGTTCGGTCCGAATCGAACTTTTTCGTGAAATTCGGCGAATTAGCCGAACCGAACTTTTCATAAGTTCGCTCATCTCTATCCCTACATACTGACAGTCTGCAACCATCGCTGACAGTATAACACTGTGCAGGGACACATCCTCCTGACAAGGGGAATGGTAACTCCCATTTGTCTATCAGTCCTGGACTACACAGAGACTTTTTGTGAAATACATGGATTTCCTATAATAAACATGTCATTAGAGGTGACAGATAAATCCAGTGACTCACAGTCTTCTCAGATTCTAGTAGTTTTTTTTCTCCATCCGTACCAGACCTCATGACGCCTTCTCCCGGCTACGACACATTTCTGCAGAGTTTGCCACTCAACATTGCCACACCTATAATGAAGATAAAATTCTCATGGTGCCACACACTTAGCCCCTAAATATAATAATAACCATACACTGCACTCCTGAATAAAATAGTACCAAACACTGTGCCCCTGAATATAATTATGTCAAACACTGTAAAGTAAAGCAACAATATACACAGTGTCCACTATAGATAACACCACCCCCCCTGTAGATAGCTCCACACACAGCCTCCTGTAGATAGTATCACACACACAGCCCCCCACTGTAGATAGTGCTACACACACACAGACCCCTGTAAATAGCGCCACACAAACCCCCTGAGATAGTGCCATACAGCCCCCCTGTAAATAGTGCCACACAGCCCTTCTATAGATAGTGCCACACACAGCACCCTGTAGATAGTGCCACACACCTCTATAGACAGCACCCCCCTATAGATAGCACCACCCCCTTGTAGATAGCGCCAAACAGCCCCCCCCTGTAGATAGCGTTACACAACCCCCCATGTAGATAGCACCACACATCCTTCTGTACATAGCACTACACACCCCCTGTAGATAGCGCCACACAACCCCTGTAGATAGAACGACACAGCCCCCTGTAGATAGCACGACACAGCCCCCTGTAGATAGAGCCACCCCCTGTAGATAGCACCACTCCCCTTGTAGATAGCACCACAAAGCCCCCTATAGAAAGCACAACACAGCCCCCTTGTAGATACGGCACACAGCGCCCCTGTAGATAGTACCACACAACCCCCTTTAGAAAGCACCACAGAGCCCCCTGTAGATAAGGCACATACAGCTAACCTGTAGAATGCGCCACCCCCTGTAGTTAGTGCCACACTTACCTGTCCCTATTCCAGCGCCGTCCTATATTCCGATGATGCAGGCATGGTCTCTTCTGACTAGGCCTGATCCAGCGGAGTGACGCAAGCGGTGCGATGATGTCATCCCACCGCTTGGCTCACAAAATAAGGCAGAACGGCTTGTAAGGGAACCGATGGTTCCCTTGCCTTGCAAGCAATGTCAATTGTATCCGCATCCAAAGGACGCAGATACAATTGCGTTCAGGGGCCCGCAGTTTTGTTGCAGTTTTTGCCGCGATTCGCGGCAGAAACGTGACAAAACTGATGTGGTCTTTGGGCGGCGATGGGCCCCCCGGGAGCCTCAGGCCCCGGTCGGCCACCCATAAAGGACCTATGGGGATTCGCCACTGGCTGTGTACAAGCGAACAGAGAAGATAGAAGCAGTGAAAGCTTCTTCTATCTACTCTTCAGGGTCCCCAGCAGCCACTGACTGCTGGGCATCCGACATTTAGCTGCCCGATCGCTCAAGCAGCCTGCTAAGACCCGTGCCATAGATTTACTATGGCGCGGGTATTAAAGACCTCGACTGCTGGCCGTATAAATACAGTGGTTGGTTGGGAACAAGTTAATTATGCTGGATGGCATATTATGTTCAATTTTTTTATTTCCAACACAAATATTTTCCGCAAAAAATGTTTTACTATATTTTTACAAATTGTTCACCATTCACTAGGATATCAATAATAAAAAAATATTCAGGTCATTATTAAAATACATTTCTAAACCATAGAATTTTACTCTGCAAGGCTAAGGTATAAAAAAAAAAAGTTACTTTATTAGATTTCGAATCAGAAATATTGTGACAGATCACAGCATTTGTGCATTACAACATCATAATGCCCCTATAGTGCCTCCGCACAGTATAATGCTCCTATAATTTCTCCCCAAGGTATAAAGCCCCAAAGTGCCTCCACATACTCTACTGTATGGTGGCAGCTAGAGGGCATTATACTGTGTTGCTATGTGCACCACATTGGTTGTCTCTCGTTGTGATGATTGAAAGTTGGGAAGTATGGAGGAATTCCCGGCCAAAGCGTTGCCGACACTCTTCCCGGGGATTCCACTCCTGGAGAAGCCCCTGACATCACTATCTATATATGGACAGTGACTTTGTGGGTTCCTCTAGGGAGCTTCAGTGGTGTACAGGGGGGTGTAGTGCTATTTACAGGAGGGTGTGTGTGGCACTATCTACAGGGGGGCTGGCAGTACCTACAAGGGGACCTGTGTGGGGCACTATCTCCTGGGGTGGTAAGTGTGGTAATATCTACAGGGGGTAGTGTGTGACACTATCTACAGGGGGAGGTGTGTGGCACTATCTACAAGGGGCTGTGCGGCACTATCTACAAGGGGAGGTGTGTGGAACTATCTATAAGGGAAGGTATGTGGCACTATTTTCAGAGGGCTTTGTGGCACTATCTACAACAGGAAGATGTGTATTATGTCACCATATATTCTCATATAGTATCTACAAGGGGGGTGGCACTGTCTGCAGGGGGCTGTATATGGCACTATCTACAGGGGAGGTGTGTGGCACTATCTAATAGGGGAGGTGTGCAGCACAATCTACAGGGGGGTTGTGTGGCACTGTCTACAAGGGGAGGTGTGTGGCACTATTTACAGGGGGCTGTGTGGCACTATCTACAAGAGGAGGCTGTCAAGTATGTCACCATATAGTCTCATTAGCCCCAGTTATACAATCTGTTTTAGTCAGGCACTAACCTCAATTTATTTTCTTTTCATTCATGACATAACTCCCTTATATAACTATATTGCTTGTAGAATGTACAAATGGTTTTATGCTCGATTTACATTTTTAAAAAAAAGATGAAAAAAAAAATATTACATGGTGAGGAGGAAGGAAATGTTGGGAAAGAGGTTCGGGGGAGGGGGGGCAAACTGAATCTTTGACCTGGGTGCTGGAGAACCCAGCTACACTTCTAAATTATGTGGAGGCACTATGGAAGCTTTACAAAGCCCCCACAGTGCCTCCACATAATATAAAGACCTGATAGTGCCCCCACATAATAAGTCCCCCGTATTACCTTCATACAGTATAAAACCACAGCAGTGCTTCACCAAAAGTAAAAGGCAGAAAAAAGTGCCTCCACACATTAGAATGCCCCTATAGTGCATCTAAACACAATATAATACCCACAATGTGCCTCTCCAAAATATAATGCAATAATACTGCCTCCCCAACAGTAAAATGACACAATTTTTTTTACATACATTTTATTTATACATATATAAATTAAAATAATTTCCATACCAAGCCAACACAATGTCTTTCTCCGAAGTCCACAATATTGTCTAAATATTTGCATATAGAAATAACATTGTACGGGGAGCAAGTGCAGTTTGTGTTCTCCAATAAAAGCAATTAAGCGCCATTCCGAGTCCAAATGAAAGGAACAGCTCCAGGGCTACTGCTCATGCCTGAAGCCGTAAATCACAAATAACATGAAGAGCGGGGAAGGAGGAAGTGCCGGGACATAGGGATGACCACTACAACAAAATACATTAGATGGGGTGTAGAGGAGGCCATAGCAGGTAGGTAGAATTGTTATTAGTTTTACTATGCTAGGCATATACATTAAAGTATATGTTGGGAATCTGGGCCAGTCTTAGGATAGATGGCAACCCCTTGCAAAATTATCTTTCGGTGCCCCACCCCATCATAAAAAAAATGCCCATAAAAAAGTATAAGGCCCCCCACAGTATAATGCCCTATATAGTGCCCCCACACAGTATAATTCCCCTTTAGTGTCCCCATAGAGTATAATAATATTTTATAATATAATATATTATAACCCCTTAAAGGACATAGTATTTTGTCCTCTAATTGTGCCCACACAGTATTATGCCCCCTAAGTGCCACACACAGTTTATTGCCTCCTGTAGTGCCCCTACACAGTATAATGTCCGCTTAGTGGCCCACACACAGTATAATTTCCCCCTCTTCTGGCTACCACACACAGCCCCCCCTTGTAGATAGTGCCTCCCTGTGGATGGTGCCACACAGCCTCCCTGTAGACAGTGCCATAATCCTCCACCTCCCCCTTGTAGACAGTGCCATAATGGCCGCCCTCCACCTCCCCCTTGTAGACAGTGCCATACAGCCCCCACCTCCATCTTGTACACAGTGTCCCCCACTAGCCCCTTGTAGACCATGCCATACAGCCCCCAACTCTTTGTAGACAGTGCCATACAGCCCCTACCTCCTTGTAGACCGTGCAATACAGCCCCCAACCTCCTTGTAGACCGTGCCATAAAGCCCTCACCTCCCCCTTGTAGACAGTGCCATACAGCCCCCCCTCCTCCTTGTAGACAGTGCCCTGCCCCCACCTCCCCCTTGTAGACAGTGACCAACAATAAAAGAAAATAAAAAAAATTGGACTTACCTGGGCCCGTTCCCACAATGAACAGAGCTGCTCCACAACGCCGATGACAGGATCCTTGCGTACGGGGGCGTGATCCAGTGATGTCATCACGCCGGCCTGCGCTGGGATCCTGTCCCTGCACCTGATAAGCTGCAGGCTGAATGGCCTGTAGCCTAGAAGATGGCAGAGCAGGGAGATACAGCCTTTCTCAGCTATAGTGTTCAATAATATCTGCATCCTAAGAACGCAGATACTATTGAATGCGGCGTAGAATACTATTCAATACTATTAAATGTAGAAGCCACAGCAGCTGCTATCAGCGCCGCCAGGCATAGGGGGGCCCATCCCAGTGGGCTTTGGCTGCTACAGCATTAGCGACACCACTGTGAGAAGAAGCTTTATGGAAAACAAGCATGGGGACGGAGCTAGCGCAGTGGCCCCTTCCACCTGCTGGAGTGATGCGCCCTGCGCAATGGCACAGGTCGCACACCCCTAAGGCAGGCCCCAGTGGCGTAACTACCGCGGTAGCAGCCGTAGCGGCTGCTACGGGGCGCGGTGCTAGCGACAACCAAATACATGCATTAGCGCTGAATGGCCTGACCATCCAGTGCCTTACAATGACGCTGATTGGCTAGCGGCGCGATGACATCATCGCGCGGCATCCATGCTTGAAAGGCGCTGATTGACGGGGCAAGTCATTCTGCCCCGCCAATCAGTGTCATTGGACAATGCTCGTTGAGCTCCAGCAGACATGCTCAGAAGAGAACAGATCTGCATCGCCAGTGTACAGCGTGGGAATGGAATCATGTCAGTATGTCAAGTTTTTTTTTTTCTCATAAAAATTTGAGTGGCATTATCTATAGTGGGGGCTCTATCTACAGGGGGGTCGTCTATATGTGAGACACTATATACAGGGGGGTCTATATATGGGGATGTGGGGCACTAGCTACAGGGGCGGTCTGTATATGGGGATGTGGGGCACTAGCTACAGGGGTGGTCTGTATGTGGGGATGTGGGGCACAATATACAAGGGGGGTCTATATGTGGGGATGTGGGCCACTATATACAGGGGCTCTATATGTGGGCCACTATCTACAGGGGGGTCTATATGTGGGGATGTGGGGCACTATCTACAGCGGGGTCTATATGTGGGGCACTATATGTGAGACACTATACAGGGGTGGGCTATATGTAGAGCACTATCTATAGAGGGACTATTTTTTAGGGTACTTTCTATAGGGGTGGGCTATATGTGGGAGACTCTATACAGGGGTGGGTTACCTGTGGGGCACTAGCAACAGGGTGGCTATATGTAGTGCACAGTCTACAGGGGTGGGACATTATATACAGGGGGAGCAATATGTAAGACACTATCTACAGAGGTGGGCTATACATGGAGCACTATCTATAGGGGAAGCTATATGTAGGGCAGCACGGTGGCTCAGTGGTTAGCACTATTGCTTTGCAGCTCTGGAGTCCATATGTGGGCACTATCTACAGATCCTTCTATGAAGGACACTATCTACAGGGGCTTCTATGTAGGTCACTATCTACAGAGGCTCTATGGGGGGTCATTATCTACAGGGGCAATGGGGACACTATCTACAGGGGGCACGGTGTGTGTGTAACAGTGTATGGTACTATTATAATCAGGGACACAGTGTATGGTGCTATTATAGTCAGAGGTGCAGTGTATGGTGCTTTATTATATTTAGAGGTCTTGAGAATTGTAACTTTGTTTCTAGGTGCAGAAATGCTTTAAATGTTAGAAGCTGAAGACATCTGAGCGGAAAACTGCAGAAATGGGTCACCCCCGGTAGAAATCCATAGGATGTTTGAACCGGAGGGAGAAAAAAGAACTGAGACGTCACCGTTGAGTCACTTAATGTAAATGTTTATTCTGCCTCTAATCAGTATTGTAGTCACTGTATGATCTGCAGCGAGATGATGGTCGTATGATTAGGATATGATTTTTTTATGTGAAACAGCATCTCCCAGCATATCCTTACCATTGTTCGGGCCATGCTGGGAGCAGTAGTTTTATGCCGTACAAACCTATACGGCAGGGGTTGCACTAAATTGAGCTGTATTTGTTCTGGTGTTGTATATATGTACTGATCTTGGTCCTGATGCAGTATGTAAGTACGGAGCTTGGTTCTGGTGCTGTATATACACGTATGAGATTGGTTTTGGTGCTGTGTATATATGTAATGAGTTTGGTTCTGGTGCTGTATATATAAACTGATCTTGGTTGTAGTGCTGTATTTATGTACTGAAGTTTGTTCTGGTGCTGTATTTCTGTACTGAGGTTTGTTCTGGTGCTGTATATATGTACTGAGCTTTGTTCTGGTGCTGTATATATGTCAGAGCTTGGTTCTAGTGCTGTATTTATGTACTGAGCTTGGTTCTAGCGCTGTATTTATGTACTGAGCTTGGTTGTGGTACTGTATGTATGTCAGAGCTTGGTTCTGGATCTAGAAGTTATATAGGATATATTTATAATAACAAAATTGCAGGGCAGATGGAATTGTTCTCAATTCATTGTATATTTAATGGGAATCTGTCAGGTAGTTTTAACCCCTTGAACCGCCACCATGCGGTAATACATGACCTGACAATATTTCCAAACATGCCCTTGTATGTTTTTTTCAGATGCAGCAAAATCCTTAAAATTTACTTTTAAAATGGCACACACTATATGCTAATTACTCATTAGAGGGTCATGGGGCGATGCCGCTTTGCTGAAGAGTCACATAGTCCTGCCTCCAAACTCACCTTTCCATGTTTGAGTGACATCTCCCTGGCTGATACAACTTTCTCGGATGCGCCATTGCCTTGTGGCACTATACACAAAGGGGGGCTGTGTGGCACTATACACAAGAGGGAGCTGTGTGGCACTATACACAAGGGGGAGCTGTGTGGCACTATACACATGGGGGAACTGTATGGCACTAATTACAAGGGGGAGGGCTATGGCTCTATCTACAGGGGGCTGAGTGTGGCGCAATCTACAGAGGTCTATGTGCTGCACATTCTACTAAGGGGGCTGTGTGGCACTGTATACAAGGGAGGGGGGCTGTGTGGCACTATATACAGTGGGAGCTGTACAGCGCTATATACATTGGGGGCCTTTATGGCGATATCTACAGGGGGGCAGTATGGCGCTATCTACAAATGGGGTGTAACACTGTCTATAGGCGGGGCTATATAGCACTGTCTACAGGGGGGCTGTATGGCACATTCTACAGGGGGCACTATTTATAAGGGTGGCTGCTTGTGGCTCCCGGGGGGGCCCGGTCAAGAATTTTCTATGGGGCCCAGTCTTTCCTAGTTACGCCCCTGGCAGGCCCTGTTGGAAATAACTTTTTAAAGAAGCCGTATCTGTGTTTTTCCAACCCACCTGTTTGTAAATGTTATGTAGTGTAATGTAGCGATGTGTATTGACTTGCCTGGTCCTGTATTTCACGGGCCACTACTTCGTTCCTAACTCCCATGGGTTCACATGATCTGTACTCTGACAACACAGATCTTAAAGAGTCTATTGCAGAAACCGGATGTCAGCCCCTCTATACAAGTCTATGAGACCACATTGAGGCTCTCATAGACTTGCATTGAGAGCCTGACTTGCGATGCCTACAGCAGAAGCTATAGGATACAGGGAGTCAGACTGAAGATCACGTGACCCCCACGGTGGCCCAGAATGGAGCAGCAGCCTGTAAAAAACAGCGCCAGGTAAGTCAATACACATTACTACATTCCATTTACAAATAGGAGGAGGGGGGTGTAAAAACACAAATCTGGAGTGCGTCTTTAATTTTTATAAAATAGTATATTTTTTGGTTTTGAACATGTGCATGATTCATCAGGTTTGTCTGATAAATTGCATAATTTGATTGTGTAGGAACTGTCTGTTTTATTGCAATTTCCCCTTAGATATATCACACACATATATTCATTTATCAAGAATTATTTTTAATATACAGTGTAAAAACCAAGTTATTGAGCACCTCCTGACAAAGTGAAATAAATGTGCATGACTGGTGTGACTGCAATGCAGAATGGGTTATGATATAGTGGGTATAACAGAAAACTGGCTGGATGAGAGACATGCCTGGGTAACTAATGTGGAGGGCTACACGGTGTTTAGAAGCTATAGAAAATATAAAAAAGGTATGGAGGCTTGTCTATTTACAAAATCAATCATAAGGTCCCTATTACACTGTGCAAATGAGGGCTGATCAACGAAACAGCTCGTTAATCGGCGCTCGTTTTCTCCTTTCCCGTGATTGCTTATGTACAGGGACGAGTGATTGTTACTCCGATCGCTCGTCCCGATACATTTTCATCATGTCGGCAGTTCATCTCTCTGATTACACAGGGAGATGTGCTGTCGACAACGATTATTTTTAAACCTGCATAAAAGAGCAGATCAGTCAGTGAACGAAAACTTGTCCGTTCATTGGCGGATCGTTGACCTAATTATACTGGGAAATGATCGGGAACCAGCGTGCATATGAACGCTCGTTTGCCCAATCATTGGCCCTTGTAATAGGGCCTTAAGACCAGTGCTCTATAGGGACATTGGGAACGGTTGTTACCAGGGGCGTAACTAGGAAAGACTGGGCCCCATAGCAAACTTTTGACTGGGGCCCCCCTCCCCTGGGTGTCACACAACCCCCCCCCCCCTTGTAGATAGTGCCTTTTTTACAGCCCCCCTGTAGATAACGCCATACAGACCCCCACTGTAGATCACGCCATACAGCCCCCCCTGTAGAGAATGCCATACAGCCCCCTGTAGAGAACGCCATACAGCCCCCTCTGTAGATAACGCCATACAGCCCCCTCTGTAGATAACGCCATACAGAACCCCCTCTGTAGATAACGCCATACAGCCCCCCCTGTAGAGAACGCCATACAGCCCCCCTGTAGGGAATGCCATACAGCCCCCTGTAGAGAACGCCATACAGCCCCCTCTGTAGATAACGCCATACAGCCCCCTCTGTAGATAACGCCATACAGAACCCCCTCTGTAGATAACGCCATACAGCCCCCCCTGTAGATAACGCCATACAGCCCCCCCTGTAGGTAACGCTATACAGCACGCCCTGTAGGTAACGCTATACAGCCCCCCCTGTAGGTAACGCCATACAGAACCCCCTGTAGGTAACGCTATACAGCCCCCCTGTAGATAACGCTATACAGCCCCCCCTGTAGATAACGCTATACAGCCCCCCCTGTAGGTAACACCATACAGCCCCCCTGTAGGCAACGCCATACAGCCCCCCTGTAGGTAACGCTATACAGCCCCCCCTGTAGGTAACGCCATACAGAACCCCCCTGTAGGTAACGCTATACAGCCCCCCTGTAGGTAACGCCATACAGAAGCCCCTGTAGGTAATGCTATACAGCCCCCCCTGTAGGTAACGCCATATAGAACCCCCCTGCAGGTAAAACTATACAGCCCCCCCTGTAGGTAACGCTGTACAGCCCCAACCCCCCAAAAAAATCTGACCTATAATGTGTCCTACAAAAGACATGTATCCCCTATCCTCAGGATACATGTGTGATCGCTGGCAGCGATAAGGAAAACGGGGGACCGAAAGTCCCCCGAAGTTCTCCATGACTAACCTCTGACTTCCAGCGTCTGCACAGTTCAATAAAAATGAAAGGAGCGCTGGTCACGCATGCGCACAAGCGCGACCGGCGCTCCATTCATTTCTACGGAGCTGCCGACACAGACCCCGGAAGTCCGAGGTTTGTGATGGAGAACTTCAGGGGACTTTCGGTCCCCTGTTCTCCTTATCGCTGCCAGCGATCACACATGTATCCCCTATCCTGTGGATAGGGGATACATGTCTTATGTAGGAACAACCCCTTTAATGGCAGAGCGGGGAGATACCTCCCTGCTCTGCCGTAGTGTTAAGTGGCGTCGCGCTGTAGTAGCCATAGCGGCAGCTAGCGGAGCCTCCGGCCACGGTGGTGGCCCGTGCCGGCGGGCGACACGGGCCCTCTCATGCCGCGGGCCCCGTAGCAGCCGCTACAGCGGTAGTTACACCACTGGTTGTTACAGTGTGAAGACTTGGCTAAAGGGATGGAATATCTATGTTCACCTACTGTGACTGACAAATACCCATCTTCTAACAAAACTCCCTTCAATAATGAAAATGCCTGTTATGGTATAAAAAGGCATCAGCAGCCAACTTTATTAATCCAACTGTTAAAAAACAGAAAGATAATTAACATCTCTACATATAATAAAACTGTAAACTTTGCATGTCTGCACATTGAAAATATTAGCGAAAAAAATAATTGGGGGGGGGGGGGTTGAAGGATAAGTGACAGAATGCATTTTTGGAATTTTTGTCTGTTTGGTCTGTTTATTTGTGCACGCATCACGTAAAAACTACTGACCCAATTCGGATGTTTTTTTAGAAAAACATAGGGGTCAACTTGAAGTAACATTTAGTTTTTATTTAATCGCAATAGGTTCACTCAATCAGAAGATATCCGAATTCAATGTTTTCAAGAATTCATTTACATTGCATTAGTACAACACATGGAAACCAATCACATTTTTACTTTCATTTTGTATTGTCTTGGAAATATAGCCACCAGTAGGATATATGGGCAACTGCTCCAAATTTAATCTATACTGATTGTTATATAAGGGAGAGGTTGCAATCAATCAGATTGCTGCAAATTTTTCAAGCTGCCTCAGAAAAATTACAGCTGTGATCTGATTGGTTGCTAAGGACAACAACTCCAACTTTCATGTATATTATTTTTTTTTATGCATCGGAGGCACATGTAACTACCAATTCGTTTTCTGCTTTCATTGTCCAAGCTGCCGCTGAAAAAAATAAAAAAATAACTGTAATCTGATTGATAGTTATGGACAACAGCTCCAACATTTGTCTACATTAATGTTTACACATAGTAAGGAGACATAGCAACCAATCAGATCACTGCTATCATTCACCTGCTGCCTCACAAGAATGTAAACTATAGTCTGATTGGTTGCTATGGACAAAAGTTCCAACATTTGTTTATTTTGGTTCTTACACATAGAAGGGAGCTAAAATAACCAATCAGGTTGCTGCTTTCATTCTCCTAGCTGCCTCACAAGAAATAAAAACTGTAATCTGATTGGTTGCTATGAACAACAGTTCCAACATTTGTCTGCAGCTCAAGAACGTCAGGCCAGAACTTGCGCATCAGAAACTTCTACCCAGTGTGAGTCTCGGCTAAGTACACAGCGTGCTCGCATGGCGACCTCTCGGTCTCTGGAGAGTAACGAGGAACTCGAAGCGCGACAATCTGCTGACCGACAGCGCTATGCATCGTCACGCGAATCTGAAACTTTCACAGACAGAGGATCTCGCTTGAGTTGTCAGAGAGCTCGCACAGCGGCCTCTCGAGAGCTTGAAAGTAGTGAAGAACGTGAATCGCGATTAACCGCCAATCGCAAACGTCACAACTATGCCAGGGCTAAAGCGAAGCCCAATTTCAACGACGATTGGAATCAGCTAGAGATAATTATAAATGCACGCGCCAAGATAATGAAAGTTATTTATTGACAGAAAGGGAAAGAGTAGATGAAATATGGCAGGCAGAAACAGCAGAACAAAGTCAATCACGCTTAGAGGCTAATCGAATTCGACACTCTCTTAATGGAATGTCTATTTCATCAGAGGATTCAGATGAGTCTCAGGAGTATGGTGCGGCAAACGTTATTCCTTGGGTCAATAAGGAAACAGCAGGTTTTATGTATTCCCCTACGATTGACTATGCTGAATTCACGTCCGTAGGTGGTATGGTCGTAATTTGCAATTTTTGCGGTGCTCTCAAATGGAGAAACGAACCAAATGGAATTTGTTGTTCAAGTGGTAAAGTTCACATTGAAAAATTTCAAGAACCTCCAGAGCTTATAAAACAACTTTTAAATGGTGACCATCCACAATCCAAACACTTCTTAGACAGTATCCGTTTATAGAACCGCGCATTCCAAATTACAACTTTTGGGGCAAAACTAATTACAGAGGGACCATTAATGCCAACCTTCAAAGTGCAAGGCCAAGTTTACCATCTCATCCGATCTTTGCTTCCACAAGATGAGCCAAAATTGTTTCAGATTTATTTTGTATCAGATTGCACTGAACAGGCCAATATATGAAATCAGAACTTTCCACAAGTATATAGTAACCTCATATCTCCACTTCAAAACATGCTGCATCAGGTGAATCCGTACGTGCATAGTTCCAAAGCTGCATTACAGTCTATTCCGCAGGGGTAAAGCAATGATTTCAAAATGATCATCAGTGCAGATAGACGTCCTGTTGCTGAACACCGCGCCAGGTATAATGCCCCTGTCACAGATGATGTTGCAGTGGTTTTAGTTGATCAGGAGTGCGATAGGCGTGACATTGTGTTGCGCACTCATGACGATCGCCTGCAACGCATTTTCACAACACAGAGAGCTTACGACGCCCTGCAATATCCTTTCATTTATTGCCATGGAGAAGATGGGTACAATTTTGGACTCTACCAAGTTAATCATACTACTAGGGTAACAAATATTCATAAAAATATATCGGCCAAGCAATTTTATTCATACCTGCTGCAGATAAGGCATAATCGTTTTATCTATTTGCAACGATTTTGAGGATTGTTCAGACAATTTATTGTGGACATGTATGCAAAAATAGAGATAGAGTGTTTAGTGTACATATGCACTAACCAGACACGTTTACACACTGAAGATTACGTGCATCTGCGAGACGCCGTGCAACACTATAATAACGTGGAAAATTTAGGGTGATTACTTATCCTGCCATCCAGTTTTACCGGTGGTCTGCATTACATGCATGAACGTACAAAAAGATACTTTCTGCTACGTCCGAAAATACGGCCGGCCTGACCTTTTCATAACGTTCACATCTAATCCAAAGTGGTATGAAATTTCCCAAGAACTTCTCGCAGGACAGGCGTCTTATGATTGGCATGATATTATAGCCAGAGTTTTCCACTTAAAACTAAAGTTGATGATCGACCTGATCACAAAACAAAAAGTTTTCAGTTCAGCTCTTTGTTTCATGTACAGGGTTGAGTGGCAAAAGCGTGGCTTGCCACACGCCCACATTCTCCTGTGGCTGCAAGAAAGAATTTGTCTCGATGCTGTTGACCGTGTCATAAGTGCTGAATTTCCTGACCGGAAAGAGGATCCGATATTGCACGAGATTGTAAAGACGTACATGGTTCATGGGCCATGCGGCGCTTCAAATAGAAACTCTCCTTGCATGCAGGAGGGTCATTGCAAACGATGTCGGGAGAAAACGGGTATCCGTTGTATCGTCAAAGATCACCCCTACAGGGCGGTTTCACAGCTACAATCAGGTTACATGGTCAAGAAATTGTTTTGGACAATCAATGGGTTATACCCTATTCACCGATGTTATCAAGAATATTTCAAGCTCACATCAACATCGAAATATGTAAAAGCGTCGAAGCCATCAAATATATATGTAAATACGTCAGCAAGAGCAGTGACCAGGCCACGTTTGAGTTCAGAAATAATAATGAATACGACAAAGTCACAAGGTTCCAATCTGGCCAATATATAAGCTCTTCTGAGGCGGTGTGGCTCATTTTAAGCTTCCACATTCACGAGAGACATCCGCCAGTGATGCATCTTGATTTTCACCTTGAAGGCGGGCAACGGGTGTACTTCAACCCTGAAAATGTGGCAGAGTGGTTAGAAAACCTGAGACAAACCACTCTGCTGGCATACTATCAACTTTGTGAAACAGATGATTTCGCAAAAACACTGTTATATAACGAAGTTCCGTCATATTATACTTATAATAAGCAGCAAGTTGTTTTCAACCAGATAAGATATGGAACAGCTGTGAATGGCGAGCCAGGCATAAAGAACACATCATTGGAAGAGTCTAGACGGTGCATCCAAACAACTCTGAATGCTATTACTAACGCCTACTTCTACATACAGTACGAAGACCTACTTCTTTTGACGAATTGCGAAAGGTTGACGATATTGAATATTCTACTTACCAGGCTGCTTGCCGAGTACATCACTTTCTAGATGGTGATCAGCCTTGGGATGGTGCTTTGGCCAAAGCATGCGTCAGTGATAATCCACATCGCTTGCATCATTTGTTTGCCATTTTGCTGTTTTTTTGTGGATTTTCGGATGCTGCACAGTTGTGGCAAAAATATCAGGAAAAATTAGTTGAAGACTTTCTCAGGAATGCACAACTAAACAATAACGGCGAACTGAACGACATGTTGCGTGAAAGTAATATGAATCGATGTTTGCTGACCGTCCAAGATATAGTTACATCTATAGGGGGTAAACCTGTCTCTCAATATGGTGTGCCCGCACCAGCTTTAGACGGGGAATGCATTAACAGGGAGTACGCGGCTGAAATAAACTATAATCCAGCGGAACTGGCCGAAACGTTGCAAAACGGTGTCTCGAGTCTGAAAGCGGAACAGCATATGGTATTCGATCGCGTGTGTCATAGCGTGGATGGTTCTTTGGGAGAAATCCTGTTTTTAGATGCGCTCAGACGAAGGTGGAAGCCAAAACGCGCGTCGGGGCAGGACGCCAATCTTGAGATCCAGCAGCATGGGTTAGTATGTCACTCTCTATCTCAGACTTCTTTTGAATCATTTGCACTTAGCACTTTATATTAAGAACACTGAACTTTTTGGAGCAGTGGTACACTATAATGCTATAATACATACTGCGTCCACTGTGGGGACTATTCATAGCTCTGGTAGAATATCTTTTCAATAGGATGCACAAACTTCTGATATTCATTCTGCACTGCACACTTTTATATTGTGTTTTTCACAACATGCATTCTGCTGTATATTGATATTGAATATTTATGCATTATTCTCTCTTGCTTGGCGATCCCTTTTTCATCTGTGGAGATTCATTTTTAAATGCTTTATGCATGTAATTTTTTAGACTTGATGAAATAAAAATTTATATTTTATATTTGACTTATAGACTCAGCGGTCTCTCTTTTTGGTATTATATATAAGGAGTACAGTCATGTTACCTGAGGGATTTATAATGTAGAATGGTGCAAGTGTATGCCCTGTGGATAGGTTGTATAGCAGTCACATTGTTGCCTGGAGGCAAAACCGCCCATACAATGTTCAAGATCCCGATTGACTTAAATCTTACGGAAAGCCCAGTTGTGTAATGTTTCTAGAACCAGCGACTAAGCAAGGGTTCTACGCGATTGCTGCTTAGTAATATGGGTCGAGTGCACTATGGCAAACCGTAAAGCGGTAGAAGCAGTGCATAGAACCTTGCGAGATATCAGACAAAATGATCAGCCCATGGGTAGTATGACAATGCTTTTCTGTGGCGATTTTAGGCAGACTTTGCCAGTCATACCACGAGGAACGAGGGCAGATGAAATTAGAGCCTGCCTAAATAGCTCAAGTCTGTGGCGCAACGTTATACTGATGCATTTAACAATAAATATGTGGGCACGAACAGGAGGCAACCCAAATGCACAAGAGTTTTCAGATTTATTACTAAAAATTGGTGACGGCACATATCCGCAAGAAGAAGGGAAAGTTATTTTGCCTGATCATTTATGTTGTACTGTTCCATCACTGCAAGACCTCATTTCTTCTGTGTATGGAGACCCAACGCAAATAACAAATCATGAAAACTCTTGTCTATGCGAAAGAGCTATTTTGACCCCTCGCAGCGACCAGGCAGCAGCAACAAACTGAAATATTGATGTGTGTTCATGGGGAAAGTGCAGGATTAGAGATGAGCGAACCGGGACAACCGAACCCGGTTTCGGTCCGAACTTCCGGAAAAGTTCGGTTCGCAGCGAATCCGAACTTCACCGGGTTCGGCCGAACCCGTTTTGACCGAACCCGGTCAAAAATATTATACAAATCGGCAGCCACTTGTCTCTATCAATCACTGATAGAGAAAAGAGGCTGCTGATTAAAAATAAAATAAAAAGCATTTCATACGTACCTGGTCGTTGTCTTCTTTTCTGACGCGGCAGCCTGTGATTGGCTGCAGAGGCCTCTGCAGCCTGTGATTGGCTGCAGAGGCCTCTGCAGCCCGTGATTGGCTGCAGCGCTCAGATGGGCTGCATCGTCATCAAGGAATGTCGGGCCGGATGTCGCGAGGGACGTGTCACCAAGGCAACGGCAAGGAGACCGGACTGGAGGAAGCAGGGAGTTCCCGGTAAGTATGAACGTCTTTTTTTTTTTTTACAGGTACTCTATATTGTGATCGGTAATCACTGTCCAGGGTGCTGAAACAGTTACTGCCGATCAGTTAACTCTTTTAGCACTCTGGAGAGTGACTATTTACTGACGTCGCCTAGCAACGCTGCTGTAATGACGGGTGCACACAAGTAGCCACCCGTCATTACGGGGCCTCATGCACACGACCGTAAAAACACCCGTTATTACGGGTCGTAATTACGACCCGAAATAGCGGGCCCATAGACTTCTGTTAGCCACGGGTACCTTCCCGTTTTCTCACGGGAAGGTGCCCGTGCCGTTAAAAAGATAGAACATGTTCTATTTTTTTATTTTACGGGCCGTGCTCGTAATTACGACTCGTAATTACGAGCACGGCCGGCCACGGGCAGCCGGCCGCTTTTGCGAGCCGTGTTGTCATTATAAGGGGATGTTCACACGACAGCGTCCGTTACGGCTGAAATTGCGGGGATGTTTCCGCCTGAAAACATCCCCGTAATTTCAGCCGTTACGGCATGTGCAGGCGCATGGACGCGGCGTTCAAGCGCCTGCACATGCCGTTACGGCTGAAATTACGGGGATGTTTTCAGGCGGAAACATCCCTGTAATTTCAGCCGTTACGGACGCTGTCGTGTGAACATACCCTAATTATAGCAGCACGGCCCGTAAAATAGAAAAATAGAACATGTTCTATTTTTTTAACGGCACGGGCACCTTCCAGTGAGAAAACGGGAAGGTACCCGTGGGTAACAGAAGTCTATGAGCCCGTAATTGCGGGTCGTAATTACGACCCGCAATAACGGGTGTTTTTACGGTCGTGTGCATAATGGGAGCACGGCTTGGAAAAACGACCGGCTGCCTGTGGCCGGCCGTGCTCATCTCCTGAAATACTCTGTGCTGCCTTAAACTCTGTGGACAGGTCAGGATCCTGTTTCTTTTAAATGCTGCTAGGGAACCCACTCGATCCACTATATAAGGCTGCGCTACAGTGCAGCATTTAAAAGAAACAGGATCCTGACCTGTCCACAGAGGTTAAGGCAGCACAGAGTATTTCAGGAGATGAGCGTGCAGATTCAGTGCTGCTGTGAACTCTGCTCTTACCATTACGTAGCTCTCAGTCTGTTACCTCTCCTCCACTACTGTCCTCAATAACACCTTCATGATTGGCAAGTCACTACGTAACGATAAGAGCAGAGTTCACAGCAGCACAGAGTATTTCAGGAGATGAGCGTGCGGATCTTGTGCGCGGTGGTGACTTGCCAATCATGTGAAGGTGTTCTTGTGGACAGGAGTGGAGGAGAGGTAACAGACTGAGAGCTACGTAATGGTAAGAGCAGAGTTCACAGCAGCACAGAATATTTCAGGAGAGGAGTGTGCAGATTCTAGCATTACAAGGGTGGGAAGGTCCACTGTTTTTGGCCCTTCCCAGCCTCATAATACCAGCCTGCGGCCGCCCAACAGATGGTCGGGTACTGGATCGTACCTGGCTCTTTCCGGCACCCCTGGTGGTGGTGGGTACAGGGGTAATAATGGTGGTTAGTGTTAGCCTCTGCACCGGCTAACACTAAGCCTCGCCTTAGTAATGGATGTTGTCACTCAGACAGCGGCCATTAATTTGAAAAGAAAAAGACAAAGATATAGATAAAATATTTTATTGAAATAAAGCACCCCCAACACAACCCTCATTAACCATTTTATTGTATAAAAAAAAACTGTCATCGAAGTAGTCCTCGAAACCGACGTAGTCCAAACACCAAACCTGTAAAAAAAAAAAAAAAAAAGAAATAAAACATGTCGTAGGCTTAGATTCAGTTTAATGTGTGATACTGACTGTTATACCATGTATAGAAGCCTGCCGCGAAGTTGACTTAGATACAGGGCGCCAGCAGACAGTATCATACATGGCCATACAGACATATATACAAACAAACATACATGCAAACATACATACATACATATATACAAACATACATACATACATACATACATATATACAAACATACAAGCATGCACATATATACATGCAAACATACACACATATATACATACATACATGCAAACTATCATAAATACATGCAAACTATCATACATACATGCATACACACACACACACACACACATGAAAACATACATACATACAAACAAACATGCAAAGATAGATACATACATACATATATACAAGCATGCACAAATATACATGCAAACATAAATACATGCAAACATAATTACATACATGCACATATATAAACATACATGCAAACATACATGCAAAAATAAAAACATGCAAACATACATACATGCATGACAACATACATACATGCAAATATATACATGCAAATATACATACAAACATGCACATATATACATACATGCCAACATACATGCACATATATACATACATGACAACATACATACATTCATACATGCAAACATACATAAATGCAAACATACATACATACATTCATGCAAATATATACATGCAAATATACATACACACATGCACATATATACATACATGCCAACATACATACATACATACATGACAACATACATACATGCAAACATACACACATGCAAACATACATACATACATGCAAATATATACATGCAAATATACATACAAACATGAACATATATACATACATACATGCAAACATACATGCACATATATTCATACATACATGACAACATACATACATACATACATACATACATGACAACATACATACATGACAACATACATACATGCAAACATACATTCATGCAAACATACATTCATGCAAACATACATACATGCAAACATACATACATGCAAATATATACATGCACATATATACATACATACTTACATGACAACATACATACATGCCCAAAAAAAAAAAAATACGTTCATACTTACTTTCCTCCTGTCCGGCCTCCAGCGATGACGTTTCATCCATGTCGCCGCTGCAGCCTGTGATTGGCTGCAGAGACGGTCACGTGGGATGAAGCGTCATCCTGACGTGCGTGACCGCCACTACAGCCTGTGATTGGCTGCAGCGGCGAAAGGGATGAAACGTCATCGCTGGAGGCCGGACAGGAGGAAAGTAAGTACGAACATATTATTTTTATTTTTTTATTACATTAAAATTTTATTTTCCGCGCGCCGAGCATGTACTGTCCAGGTTGCTGAAAGAGTTAGTGCAGCCCATTAACTCTATCAGCACCCTGGACAGTAGCATGCTCGGCGCACGGAACTGACAGGTTCGGTCCTAACTAGTTCGGTCCGAATCAAACTTTTTTGTGAAATTCGGCGAACTAGCCGAACCGAACTTTTGAAAAGTTCGCTCATCTCTATGCAGGATATATCTCCATCAACAGAGTTATTGAACAAGAAGATGCTACCAACTATCAGGTGGAATTTTTTAATTCCCTAAGCATACCCACACTTCACACAAAATTAATTTAAAAGTCGGCGTCCCCATAATTCTCCTTTTAAGCCCACCAAAACTATGTAACGGCACTCGACTAAAAATCACAAATCTACAACAAAGCATGATAGAAGCTGAGATTTTAATAGAATGCGGCGCAGGTGATAGCGTTTTTATATCCAGAATCCCCCTCATTCCAAATAATTTTCCCTTGAGTTTTAACCTCTTCCCGACATTTGCCGTAAATGTACGTCATGGAAAGCATTGACTTCCCGCATCTTGCCGTACATATACGCCGAATGTTTGGGACCGGCTCAGAAGCTGAGCCGGTGCCATCATCACCGGATCTCAGCTGTATCTTACAGCTGACATCCGGCTGTAACGCGGGGACCGAAATTAGCTTCGATCCCCGCCATTAACCCCTTAAGTGCAGCGCTCAAACGCGATCGCTGCACTTAAGGTGTTTGCAGCTCATCGGAGCCCCAGTAATGAAATTGCCTGGGTTCCGGTGGCTGCAATGGCAACCGGAGGCCTAATACTGGCCTCCCGGTCTGCCTAGCACCGAAGCCGGTCAAGATCGGAGCTAGCTGTTAATGGCAGCTAGCTCCGATCCCTGCCATTAACCCCTTCGATACAGCAATCGAAAGCGATTGCTTCATCGTAGCGGTTACTAGCAGATCGCCAGCCCTGACAGGCAATCAGGACTGGCGACTGCTGTTATGGCAACAGGAGACACAATGGTCTCCTGCTCTGCCATTACGGAAGCCGATTTAGGCCCCGCCGGGAGGCGAAGCCTAATCGGCTTGCTGTCAGTAAATGACTGACAGATCTAATACATTGCACTACATAGGTAGTGCAATGTTTTAGAAAAAAAAAAAATCTGACCGTTGGACCTTCAAGTCCCCTAGTGGGACTTGAGAAAAAGTGTAAAAAAGTGTAAAAAAAAGTGCAAATAATAAAAGTTTGAAAACAATAAAAGTTTCAAGTAATCAAATAAAACACAATCCCCCTTTTACTCTTATCAAGTCCTTTATTATTGAAAAATAATAATAAACCATATGTATTTGGTATCGCCGCGACCGTAACGACCTGAGGTATCAAAATATTATATTATTTATTGCACGCGGTGAACAGCGTAAAAAAAAACGTAAAAAACAATACCAGAGTTTCTGTTTTTTAGTCACTTTGCCCTACAAATGTTAGAATAAAAAGTGATCAAAAAGTCACACGTATCCAAAAATGGTACCTATAAAAACTATAGCTCGTCCCGCAAAAAACAAGCCCTCATACACCTCCGTCGACAAAAAAATTAAAAAGTTATGGTTCTCACAACTTGGCGACAGAAAAAATACATTCTTTTTACAAAAGATATTTTATTGTGCAAAAAGTTGTAAAACATAAAAAAGTCCTATAAAATAGGTATCGCCGGAATCGTACTGACCCACAGAATAAAGGTAACATGTAATTTATAACGCATGGTGAACGCTGTATAAAAAAAACCGAAAAAAGCTGTGCCAGAATTGCGTTTTTTTGTTTACCTGGCATCCCAAAAAATAGGATAAAAGGTGATCAAAAAGTTGCATGTACCCCAAAATGGTACCAATAATAACTACAGCTCATCCCGCAACAAACCAGCCCTCATACCTCTACGTCTATGAAAAATAAAATTAGTTATGGCTCCAATAAGTCAGGAAATAAAAAAATATGCAGTTGTGCCCGAGGGGAACATTTCTTCTGTTTGAAGAGGCGATTTATCAAGGACCTAAAATTAGGGAACCAGGAAAGGGAGGGCCCAAACATATCCGCTGGAAGCGACGGTACCCGTATTATACCAGGACAACACTTCCTAGCAAAATTCCCCAAACTACAAAGGCGCGGAGTGTGGATCAAAAGGGGGATAATAAAGGACGCCATATATCAGTGCGTCACCGGCCTGTGCAGAAATGATTGTGTCACAGCGTAACACACATCTATGGATCATTTTATTGTTTTTTTTTACCCCATTATTATACCACCTGACTATGCCCCTTATATACTTCGCCCAGCTTACATATGCCCTACATTATAAACGGAAACACCAGTAAGACTCCAAACAAAACTACTACCAAGCAAAATCCACGCTCCAAAAGCCAAATGGCGTTTCCTCCCATCTGAACCCTACAGCGTCCCCAAACAGCAGTTTCCTTCCACATATATGGCACCGTCATACCCGGGAGAACCCTTTTAGCAATTTTTGGGGTGTGTGTCTCCAGTGGCATAAGCTGGGCACGACATATTTGCCACTGAATGGCATATCTAGGGAAAAATATAAATTTTTAATTTGCACCATCCACAGCGCATTCATTTATGGAAAAAACCTGTGGTGTGAAAATGCTCACTACACCCCTTAATAAATGCCTTGAGGGGTGCAGTTTCCATAATGGGGTCACTTCCCAGGGGTTTCTTTTTATTATTTCACATCTGAGCCTCTCCAGTTGTGAACCAATACTTTGTAAATCGCCAAATTAGGCCTCAATTTTACATGGTACGCTTTCACTCCTGAGCCTGGTCGACTGTCCAGGCAAGAGATTAGGGCCACATGTAGGGTGTTTCTAAAACCAGGAAACCCAGCATAATAATTAGAGAGCTGTCTTGTTATGGTGGCACAAGCCGGGCACCACATATTGTCCACATATCTGTGGAAAAAATCCCATTTTCTCTCTGCAACATCGAGTTCACACTAATTTCTACAAAACACCTGCAGGGTTAACATGCTCACTACACCCCTAGGTAAATGCATTGAGGGGTGTAGTTTCCAAAATTGGGTCACTTCTGGGGGGTTTCCACTGTTTTGGGCCCACAGGCGCCCAGAAACCAATCCAGCAACATCTGCACTCCAAATGGCGGTCCTTCCCTTCTGAGCCCTGCCGTGTGCCCAAACAGCAGTTTATGACCACATATGGGGTATTGCCGTACTCGGGAGAAATTGCTTTACAAATGTTGGGTTCTTTTTTTTCCTTTATTTGTTGCGAAAATGAAAAAATTTGCGCTAAAGCTACGTCTTATTGAAGAAAAAGGATTGTTTTTATTTTCACTGCCCAATTCTAATAAATTCTATGAAACATCTGTGTGGTCAAAATGCTCACTACGCCCCTAGATGAATTCCTCAAGAAGTGTAGTTTCCTAAATGGCGTCACTTTTTAGGCGTTTTCATTGTTTTTTCCCCTCAGGGGCTTTGCAAATGTGACATAGCCGCCGCAAACCATTCCTGCTCAATGTGATCTCCAAAAGCCAAATAGCGCTCTTTCCCTTCTAAGCCAAGCCGTGTCTCCAAACAGCCGTTTATTACCACATGTGGGGCATTGTTTTACTCGGGAGAAATTGCTTTACAAATTTTGTGGTGCTTTTTCTCCTTCAGTCCTTGTGGAAATGAGTAAAAATAAGCTAAACCTACATTTTCTTTGAAAAAATTCTGATTTTTATTTTCAGTGCCTACTTCCAATAATTTCTGCAAAAAAACTGTGGGGTCAAATCGCTCACTATACCCCTAGATAATTTCCTCAATGGGTGTAGTCTCCAAAATGGGGTCACTTGTGGGGGGTTTCCACTGTTTTGTCTCCTCAGGGACTTTGTAAATGTGACATGGCCTCCGCAAACCATTCCTGCTAAATGTGAACTCCAAAAGCAAAATGGCACTCCATCCCTTCGAAGCCCTGCCGTGTGTCCAAACTGCCAATTATTACCACATGTGGGGTATTGTTTTACTCGGGAGAGATTGGTTTACAAATTTTACGGTGCTTTTTCTCCTTCAGTCCTTGTGGAAACCTACATTTTCTTTGAAAAAATTTAGATTGTCATTTTCAGGGCCTACTTCCAATAATTTATGCAAAAAACCTGTTGAGTTAAAACGCTCACTATACCCCTAGATAATTTCCTCAATGGGTGTAGTTTCCAAAATGGGGTCACTTGTGGGGGGTTTCCACTGTTTTGTCCCCTCAGGGACTTAGTAAATGTGACATGGCCTCCGCAAACCATTCCTGCTAAACTTGAGCTCCAAAAGCCAAATAGCGCTCTTTCCCTTCTCAGCCCTGCCGTGTCTCCAAACAACCGTTAATTACCACATGTGGGGTATTGTTTTACTCGGGAGAAATTGCTTTACAAATTTTTGGTGCTTTTTCTCCTTTAGTCCTTGTGGAAATGAGAAAAAAAATCGCTAAACCTACATTTTCTTTGAAAAAATTTCGATTTTAATTTTCACGTCCTACTTCCAATAATTTCTGTAAAAAACCTGTGCGGTCAAAATGCTCACTGTACCCTTAGATAATTTCCTTGAGGTGTGTAGTTTCCCAGATGGGGTCACTTTTGGGGGATTTTGACTGTTTTGGCACCGCAAGAGCCCTTCAAACCTGACATGGTGCCTAAAATTTATTCTAACAAAAATAAGGCCCCAAAATCCACTAGGTGTTCCTTTGCTTCTGAGGCCGATGCTTCAGTCCAGTAGCACGCTACGGCCACATGTGGGATATTTCCTAAAACTGCAGAAACTGGGCAACAAATATTGAGTTGCATTTCTCTGGTAAAACCTTCTGTGTTATAAAAAAAATTGTACTAAAAATTTATTTCTGCAAAAAAATATGAAATTTGTACATTTCACCTCTACTTTGCTTTAATTCCTGTGACATGTGTAAAGGGTTAAGACATTTTCTAAATGCTGTTTTGAATACTTTGAGGGGTGAAGGGTTTCTAATATATAAGGCCCTCATAGCCACTTCACAACTGAACTGGCCCCTGTAAAAATGTCCTTTTGAAATTTTCTTGAAAATGTGAGAAATTGCTGCTAAAGTTCTAAGCCTTGTGATGTCATAGAAAAATAAAAGGATGTTCAAAAAACAATGCCAATCTAAAGTAGACATATGGGGGATGTTAATTAGCAACAATTTTGTGTGTTATAACTGCCTGTCTTACAAGCAGATACATTAAAATGTAGAAAAATGCTAATTTTTGCAATTTTTCGCTAAATTTTGGTGTTTTTCACAATTAAATACTGAACATATCGAGCAAATTTTGCCAGTAACTTAAAGTCCAATGTGTCACGAGAAAACAATCTCAGAATCGCTGGATAGGTGAAAGCATTATGGAGTTATTACCACATAAAGTGACACATGTCAGATTTGAAAAATGAGGCTCGGTCAGGAAGGTCAAAAGTGGCTAAAGAGGGAAGGGGTTAAACGTGTACAGTTTCCTGTCAGCTTATGTTTACTCTATGACCATCAACAAAGCGCAGGGCCAAATGCTGCGTGTTGCGGGTGTGGACCTCAGTGTCAGCTGCTTTGCGCATGTCCAGCTCTATGTGGCACTCTCCCGTGTTAGCAACTCCACCAATCTTTATGCACACATCCCTGGTGGTTCTACTGCTAACATTGTTTACAAGGAAGCGTTGTCATAGTGAACCTGACTACTGAAAGAAAACTATTTTTAATTGAAGTTTGTTTATTGTCTTTGTTTTTTTTTCACTTTGTTTTGAGTATGGTCCAAGGCCAGGAGTATACTTATAAAAAACTGCATTGGTATGTTTTTCAGTGGTCTGCGCATACGAAGTCGCGGGCACAGCTAGTTTATAATAATAAATAACACATCAAAAATATTATCCATACAATTAAACATGAATATTTATCCAGTGAAATATCCCTGAATATCCACCTATCGTTACAGGAAGGGTCCTTGAAGACATACTCTGCCAATTCTCTACGCACTCCATATTATTCTCAAATGCCCTGTTACCATTATCCTTTCGCGCCCACACCGACCCAAGGGCACCTACATTTTCCAAAACTTGAACATAAATTCTCCACACTTCTAGGGGACCAGCCCGTTAGGGGGCACACATTTAGTTGTACCTCTGTACCTTGATAGCTCCGAATATCAAGAAAGTATTCACTTTTTCACTTTTAGGCTATGTTCACACGGGGTATTTTGCCGAGTTTTTTGACGCGGAAACCGCGTCGCAAAACTCGGCAAAAACGGCCCGAGAACGCCTCCCATTGATTTCAATGGGAGGCGTCGGCGTCTTTTTCCCGCGAGCAGTAAAACTGCCTCGCGGGAAAAAGAAGCGACATGCCCTATCTTCGGGCGCTTCCGCCTCTGACCTCCCATTGACTTCATTGGGAGGCAGGAGAAAGCGCATTTCTCGCTGTTTTATGCCCGCAGCGCTCAATGGCCGCGGGCGAAAAACAGCGCGATAATTGCAGCGAAAATCGGCGTGCAGGGAGAGGAATATCTGCCTCAAAGTTCCAAACGGAATTTTGAGGCAGATATTCCTCCCCCAAAATACTCTGTGTGAACATAGCCTAAAGGCTACGTATGTACACCTTTGAAGACGTTTTTTTATTTTTTTTATAAAAATTTGTAACAGTGTGATTTGTGCAACTTTGTAATTATATTTTATTAAAAATGATTCTTACTTTTTGAGATACAGCAGCTTTGTATCCTGTATACAGAGCCGCTGTATCTTGCGCAGAAGACCTGAATCTGTCAGGTCAGCAGGACTGACTGGTTTATTGAAAGCGGGTCCTGCGTTTCTCTGACACGCAAGATCCACCAGTATATCGATCACATCTAAGTCATGAACTTAGATGTGATCGATAACAGCTTGATTACGCAGGACCCGCTGTCACTGAACTCGTCAGTCCAGCTGACCTAGCAGATACAGGTTTACATAGCTTTTAATACATTTTTGATTACTCTGCTTAACAACATTCTTAACCTACAAAGACCCTATACCTGCCAAATCGGACACAACCAGCAAATTTTTGAGAAATAACCTGGCTAACTTAAAGGAACGGCGGACGGGAATGTCTTCTTCTTGGCTCCCACACTGAAAGAGGGTTTTTCCCTCCATTTATACCCATTTTAACCCCTAGGCGCACCACGACGCAACTCTACATCCGGGTGGTCAGTGTCTTAGCGCACCAGAACGTACAGTTACTGCGCGGTTCCCGGTGCACACTGTCTGTGACAGTGTGCACCGGGAACCGGGAAGCCAGCTGTCCCCGACAGCTGACACTTCACTGTTGCCAATCAGCGGCTCATTTTCGCTGATTTCGGCAATTAACCCGTTAAATGCGGCAATCGATTGCAATCGCTGCAATTTAGGGGTTTCTAGCACATCGGCAAACCTCACAATGAAATCGTGAGGTTTGCAGATGACTAGCATGGCGACCGGAGGCCAAGTAATGGCCTCCGTGTCTACCATGTACGGAAGCCTATCAGGACCAGCCTCCTGATAGACTTCCTGTCAGAGTGACAGGAAGTCACTGTGTCGTTCCCGATGCACACTTTCGGTTGACAGTGTGCATCGGGAACTGGGAGGTTAGCTGTCCCCGACAGCTGACACTCCACTGTTGCCGATCAGCGGCTCATCGCCGCTGATTTTGGCAATTAACCCGTTAAATGCGGGGCTCGATTGTGATCGCCGCATTTAGGGGGTTTGTAGCACATCAGCAGCCCTCATGCAATTGTGGGGGCTTCTGATGCTTGTGATGGCACCCGGAGGCCAGACTACGGCCCCCGGGTCTGCCATGTATGGAAGCCTATGAGGACTAGCCAAGTAAAAAAAGAAAGTGAAAAAAGTAAAGAAAAAAGTTAAATAAAGTTAATAAAAATGTTTTAAAAAAGTGTAAAAATAAAAGATTTTATTTTCCTATAATAAGTCTCTTATAGGAAAAAAATTAAACGTTAAATAACAGTACACATATTTGGTATCACCGCATTCGTAATGACCCAATCTATAAAACTATAATGTTATTTTTTCCACATGGCGAACGCCGCAAAAAAAACAAACTAAAAACTATGCCAGAATCACTATTTTTTGGTCACCACCCCTCCCAAAATATAGAATAAAAAGTGATCAAAAAGTCATATGTACCCCAAAATAGTACCAATAAAAACTACAGCCCGTCTCGCAAAAAACCAACCCTTACACCGCTTTTTTGACTGAAAAATAAAAAAGTTATGGCTCTCAGAATATGGTGACACAAAAAAATAAATAATTTTATAAACAAGTGATTTTATTGTGCAAACGCTGCAAAAAATAAAAAAAAAATTATATACATATGGTATCGCCGTAAACGTACCGACCCGCAGAATAAAGTAAAATTGTCATTTATACCGCATTAGGAACGCCGTAAGAAATAAAGAATATAAAATGCCCAAATCACTGTTTTTTGGTCACCAAAGCTCTAAATAAAATGTAATAAAAAGTGATCAAAACGTTGTATGTACCAAAAAATGGTACCAATAAAAACTACAGCTCGTCCCCAAAAAATAAGCCCTCACACCGCTCAATCGACCAATAAATAAAAAAGTTATGGCTCTCAGAATGTGTTGATACAAAACAATTATTTTTTTTAACAAATAGTTTTTTCTTTGTAGAAGTAGTAAAATATAAAAAAATATATATACATTTGGTATCACCGTAATCGTACTGACCCGCAGAATAAAGTTAAGTTGTCGTTTTTACCGCACGGTGAAAGCGGTGGAGGAATCGCAGTTTTTTCCAATTTCACCCCACAAAGAATTTTATTTTCGGTTTCCCAGTACATTATATGGTACTTTAAATGGTGTCAATAGAAACTACAACCCTTCCCACAAAAAATAAGCCCTCACACCGCTCTATTGATGGAAAAATAAAAAAGTTATGGCGTTTGGAAGGCGCGGAGTGAAAAACTAAAATAGAAAAGCAAAAAAGGATCAGTCCTGCAAAGGTTAATTAATTTCTATTAAAAAAATCAATTACTACCACATGTGGGGTATTGTCATACTCGGGAGAGATTGCGTTACAAATTTAGGGTGACTTTTTCTCCTTTATCCCTAGTGAAAATGAAAAAATTCAACATTTTAGTGGACAAAAAAGTTGATATTCATTTTCACGGCATAATTCTACTAAATTCTGCAAAAAAAACCTGTGTTGTATAAATGCTCACTATATCCCTAGAAAAATTCCTTGAGAGGTGTAGTTTCCAAAATGGGGTCACTTTTGGGAGGTTTACACTGTTTTCCAAGGTGTTGCAAACACGACATGGCACTGAAAACCAATCCAGCAAAATCCACCAAAATCCACATATGCTTTACAAATGTTGGGGTGCATTTTCTTGTTTATTCCTTGTAATTGTTACAAATTTCTATGTTTTTTCAGAAAAAAAGTAGATTTTCATTTTCACAGCCTAACTCCAATAAATATAGCAAAATACCTGTGGGGTCAAAATGCTAACTATACCCCTAGATAAATTCCTGTTTTGGCACCACAAGACCTCTTCAAACCTGACATGGTGCCTAAAATGTAATCTAAAAAAAAGCAGACCCCAAAATCCACTAGGTGCTCCTTTGCTTCTGAGGACTGTGTTTCAGTCCATTAGCATACTAGGGTGACATGTAGTATATTCCTAAAATAAATATTGAGTTGCGTTTCTCTGGTAAAACCTTCTGTGTTACAGATTTTTTTTATTATAAACGAATTTCGGCAAAAAAAAAATGAAATTTGTAAATTTTCCCTCTACTTTGCTTTATTTCCTGTGAAATGCCTAAAGGGTTAAGAAACTTTCTGAATGCTGTTTTGAATACTTTGAGGGCTTCAGTTTTTAAAATGGGGTGATTTATTGGGGGATTCTAATATATAAGGCCCTCAAAACCACTTCACAACTAAACTGGTACCTGTAAAAATAGCCTTTTGAAATATTCTTGAAAATGTGAGAAATTGCTGCTAAAGTTCTAAGCCTTGTAACGTCCTAAAAAAAAAGGACGTTCAAAAAAAGATGCAAACATAAAGTACACATATGGGAAATGTTAACTAGTGAGTATTTTGTGTGGTATTACTATCTGTTTTACAAGCAGATACATTTGAATTTATAAAAATGCAAATTTTTGAACATTTTCTCTACATTTTGGTGTTTTTCGATAATAAATATTAAATTTATCAACCAAATTTTTTCACTATCATAAAGTACAATATGTCATGAGAAAACAATCTCAGAATCACTTGGATAGGTAAAAGCATTCCCAAGTTATTACCACATAAATTGACACGTCAGATTTGAAAAAATCGGCTGTGCCACAGGGCCAAAACAGCCTGCGTCCTAAAGGGGTTAATCAGCCTACTATTAACCCCTACTATTATCTACTACCCCATACATCAATTTCACTAACCACTACTCCATACAAAACCCCTCTGGTGGCTTTTGCCTGAATTGTTATTACTAAACACGAACCTTAACCCCATAAAATCCTGATGTTCATGAATTCACCTCTCCCCCTCAAGCCGCCTTTACATCGCTACTTCTGCGACCAGCTACATGGCTCTTATTATGGGTAAATATTCATAGAGCGGGGCAACAATGGTAAACTACAGAAAGGAATTTATTATTAGCCACCTAATATAGATGAACGGGTTTAGGATGGAATGCTGAAATATGGATTATCTGACTGTGTTACATCCAGTTACTCCTGTGATCTACTGCCTCCCCAAGATCCACAAATGGCTCATGAAACCCCCAGGACTACCCATTGTGTCTGGGAGGGGATCTATATTAGGACTCATCGCAGACTTCCTGAATACGGTTTTGAGAACATATGCCACCTCTGCTGCCCCTTATGTTCAAGACACCTCTGATTTCATTTTGAAACAAAGTGAGATATTACTAAGAGGCAATATCATCTTGGCGTCTCTTGACGTCTCTAGTTTATATACTTCAATCAATCATTCCAAGGGTCTCCATTTTGTTCATGAGGCTTTGAGCTCATCTACCTACTCAGTAGAATGCATTCAGTTTCTTATGGGACTTCTAGAAATTGTTCTCACTGAGAACTATTTCTTATTTTACGGCTCGTTTTATGTTAAAAAAAGGGGGACTGCCATGGGCTCTAATGTGGCTCCAACTTACACCAATATGTTCATGGCAGCCCCTGAGGAGCAACATGTCTATGTATCCCACCACTTCGGCCATGGCCTGAGTTGGTGGAGATATATTGACGATAGTTTTGCTACTTGAACTGGCACTATGACAGAGTTAGACGATTTTTATTTGTTTCTCAACAATATTGATAATGACATTAAATTCATGATGAACTCTTCTGATGTATCCTTACAATTCCCTGAAACATCTGTATATAGGATAGAATACAAGTTTGTTATGGATCTTTTCACAATTTGTTGCGTTTCGACAGCCAACATCCCTGACCTCTGTTGGAATCCCTTTCTTTTAGCCAAATGCCGAGGGTGAAATGGATTGTTTCCGAACTCTAGCATTTGAGTAGACGACTGGATGAAATTAGCAATAAATTCTCTCAATGACGTTACCCTCAATCCCTGTTAAATAGACAGAGATCTAAAGTTTATACCTTGGTTAGAGACAATCTACTGAACCCCCAAAGATGAGAATCGTCATCTAGGATATCCTTTGTGTCTACCGTCACGTTAGTGGTAAAATGTGTAATATTATTCATAGGGAGTGGCAACTCCTGAACAGTTTATCTAGTTCCACACCTGAATTTGGCTGTCCTAGAATGACATATAGATGTTCAAGAAATCTGAGGGATCATGTAGTACAAGCTGATGCAGGGACGATACAAAAAGTGTGCCAGACGACATTAGCCCCACATAAGACTGGATGTTTCGCTTGCTTAAATTGTGGGAATTTTAGGAACCTACATTTACACACCCAGTCAGTGGCAAGGTTTTTCAAATCAAGCTCTTCCTTCATTATATATGTGTTACAATGTCCATGCAAATTAATTTATGTGGGAGACCACTCAGGAATGCCGAATAAGAATAAATAAATGCAAATTGACCATAGAAACAAAGCGACTTGATCTTCCAGTCTCAAATCACTTTGTAACTGATGGCCATTTGGTCAGTGACCTCAAATTCTGGGTCATTGATCATATACCGCTACATTGGAGGGGAGGAGACAGGATAGCCAAACTTAAACACAGGGAACTTGAGTGGATTTTTAAATTTAATGTGTTGTCTCCGAACAACCTTAATCTTGATTTTACAGTGTAGCTAAACGTTTGAAAAATTTCTGACATGTCATAGTGACATGTCAGAAGTTTGTAAGGGAGAAAAATAAAAAAATGCACGGTGCCACAATAGTGCAGATAAAAATGGAAAAAAACAAAAATAAAACACAAGGTGAGGTATAAGCTAACCTATAGGAGTTGTGCTAGGTCAGGCACAACTCTGATGTGTGCATGGGTTAATAGAAGAATAGCTGCTGCCAAGGTCCGATCCGGGAAACAAGGACTGTTACCGCCAGAGTAATGTGAGAAAAAGACCAAATAAGGACTTATAACGGCGCTGCTATAATGAAGTTTTAAAATCAAGGTATATAAATAAATAAATGTTTTATCGGTAGGTAGGCTACGCGTTACAACATCGAACTGATGTCTTCATCAGGCCAAGCAAAATCACACTGATTGTTACAGCTTATATACACAGCACATCAGATAAAGCAGAAGAAAAAAACGCCAAATCTGTATAGGTCAAAGAACAGTGATGACGTCAGAGTTTGAAAACGTAACAGAAATTTACATTAAAATCATGAGTACAATCAAATGTAATGAAATGTCAGAAGTTTGGATTGGTGGGGGTCCGAGCACTGAGACCCCCACCAATCGCTAGAACGAAGCAGCTAAAGCGCTCGTGTGGGTGCTCAGCCGCTTCATGTCTGTTCGGCTTTTTACGGAAATAAATGTATCAGTTTACGGATTCAATAGAAAGTCTTTGAGCCCATACTCATACTTACTCATATTTCCGGAAAAAGCAGAACAGACACGAAGCGGCTGAGCGCTCACACGAGTGCTTCAGCTGCTTTGTTCTAGCAATTGGTGGGGGTCTCAGTACTCGGGCCCCCACCAATCCAAAATTCTGACATGTCACTATCACGTCAGAAGTTTGTCAAACGTTTAGCTACACTTCAACCCCTACCCGCACGAGTAAGTAACTGTACGTCGTTGTGGGAGGTTACTTCCCGCACGAGGACGTACAGTTACTGAGTTTTTTCAGGTGCACATTGTCGGCGACAGTGTGCACAGGGAACTGGGAGGTCAGCTGTCGCCGACAGCTGACACTCCACTCTTACCGGCCAGCGGTCCTTTGCCGGTGATTTTGGCGAATTGACCCCTTAAATTCGGTGATCGGTTGCAATCGCCGAATTTTAGGGGTTTCTAGCATATCGGCAGACCCCGGTCCGAAATGGCGGGGTTTGCCGATAGTTAGCATGGCAAACGGAAGCCAAACAATGGCTTCCATGTCTGACATGGACGGAAGCCCATCAGGACCAACCTTCGCCTGGTCCTGATAGGCTTCCTTTCAGAGTGACAGAAAGTCACTATGTCGTTCCCGATGCACACTGTCGGCGACAAGGTGTGCATCGGGAACTGGGAAATCAGCTGTCCCCGACGGCTGACACTCTAGTGTTGCCGATCAGCGGCTCATCGCCACTGATTTCGGCAATTAACCCGATAAATGTGGTGCTCGATTGCGATCACTACATTTAGGGGGTTTGTAGCACATCAGCAGCCCCCTTGCAATTGTGGGGACTGCTAATGCTTGTGATGGCACCCGGGGGCCAGACAACGGCCTCTGGGTCTGCCATGTATGGAAGCCTATGAGAACCAGCCTGGCTGGTTCTTGTAGACTTAGGGCTTATTTAGACGAACGGGATATACGTACGTGCAACGCGCGTGATTTTCACGCGCGTCGCACGGACCTATATTAGTCTATGGGGCCGTGCAGACATGTGCGTGATTTTTACGCAGCGTTGGTCCGTTGCGAAAAAGTCACGACATGTCCGTTCTTTGGGCGTTTTTCACGCATCACGCACCCATTGAAGTCAATGGATGCGTGAAAACAACGCATGCCACACGGAAGCACTTCCGTGCGAACAGCGTTTTTCACGCAAGACTTGTTTAGTCTATGTAAATGAGTTGAGAAAACTTGGACAAACAAGCACCAACCAGGAAGTGGATTTTCACTTGTTGGGCACATGCTTCATTTTTCCACCGACAACTGCTGCAATGCCTTGTGCGTGTGATGTGGAGAAGATGATCTGCCTGGTCCAGGAGAGGCCACTGTTGTGGGACACGCGGGCGGAGGCCTACCACGACCGCACGGGCAAGGAGGTCGCGTGGGATGAGGTCGTGCAGACCCTCTTGAGTCACGAGTGGGCTAAAGGCAGCACACGAGACCGCAAGAGCATTGGTAAGTACATTGGTTTATCTATGCCCTGTAAAACCCACATGCTGTAATGTATCCTTGTGTTAACATGTTCCCAATGGCCAACGTTCAGGGTGTGTCACAGCATCAGTCAGCTTGTGGATCATGTATATTGGTGTGTAAGGGAATGGCAAAGTTTACAACGAGTGCATATTTCGGGTATGGCACCTGGTGACACTACCATTTTGTTGTTTTTGTCCTTTCTACAGTTGATGATGTAAAAACCCGGTGGAGGAGCTGCCGTGATCAATTCCGCCGTGAATATGTCGCTAGAGGCCGCAGTGGTGACAGGGCCCCCAAAAAGCGGAAATACATTTACACACAGCAGCTAATGTTCCTGAAGGACATTATGGCGATGTGGCCGTAAGTAATGACTGTGCCTTGAAGACATGTCTGTGTTCACATGTCATGCCCCCAAAATAGTTTGTTTCTCCCTTGTGGCAATGTTACGAAGACGTGTACATTTTTGATTACAGATGCAGTGACAATCTTCTGGACACGGAAGAGGAGGCTGCCCATGAGGAGGCGCAGGCACCACCAGAAGAACATCCCATGCTTCCCTTAACCCCAGAGGACACAGCACCAGAACCAGCCCCACAGGCGTCCAGCCAACCCCAGGTGCCACGTGACGTTCCGGCAGAAATCACAGCAGCAGGCAGCCGCAGCCAGATCCGATGCGCAGCTGCCCAAGTGGACTCCAGGGTACTTGAGTACCTGCGTCGCAGCGCCGAGGAGGACGGCTGTGATGCCTTTGGCCGCAGCATTGCCCCGCTTCTCCGGTGAGTACCCGCCGACCGTATGGCGCGCCTCCAAGGCTCGATCCTCAGCCTCATCGACGCGGCCACACCTCCTAACAACCCAGTGCTTCCAGGCAATGGAGCATTGGCGTGGATTGGCCGAGCCAGCAGTGCCGTTCAATGCACCTGTCCCTTCACAGCCAGCCACCCCCTTGGCCCGGCAACACTTCCACCGCCTAATGCCGGGCTGCATGTCACCTGGTCCAGTGCCGATGCGGGACCGGCCTGTTCCAGCCTACAGCCGACCCGTGGTAAAATTTCCACATGGTCCACCTGTAGGCTACCACACGCAGCATCAGTACCACTATGCTGTTGAGGAACATCCTCTGCAGGGCCATGGGCAGCATAGTGGTGCTGAAATGGCCAGCTACAACTCCCCACCCCACCATTATCAGGAGTTGTAGTGCTGGTGACGCCGCACAGTTTTGCTGCCTAATTTAGGCCTTATTTTGGCCAATGTTTCCACATTGTGCATCATGTTGGTGCGTTTGTTTGTTGTTTTGTTGTCCTATGTTTTAGGCTTTATTTTTTGCCCCATTACCCAATAAAGTGTGGTTTTGTGGAGCAACAAAAGTTTGTGTGTTTCCCTCGATATATGTAATATAACCATGCTTTCCCAAACATGTCCCAAGGTAACGTTGCAACATGCTGCCCAGGGCCCAAGGTGTCATAATTGAGGTCTTAGTTTATCTTTTGCGGTTTTGCTCGAAACAGCAACGACTTCTCTGAGGCGTTGCAGTGCTATGATAATGGACGTACTAAGCAACTTTGTGATTGTATTTGCCAACATTGGATTGGCCAATGTGATTCACATACAATTAGTTGTTTGGCAGTAAACCAACACGGCGAAACCCCAAAAGATATAAGCTCGCAACCCACGTCAAGGGTCCTCATGTCTTGCGAGTCCCTAATACTAAATTCCCCCCCTAAATCATCCCATTGCCCTCAGCATAATGAGAAATTGTTGCAATAATGTCCACGAAGCCACCCTTCACAGAGAATCTTCCTGCCATGGCACTGCTCCATCGGGGCTGTCAAAATATTCGGCAAAAATGTTGCGCACGCGTATACCAGATGTTTGTGCTCTTCCTAGGGGAATTTGGCCCAGAATGGTTGATGTGGTTGCATTTCTCCGAATATATTCAGCATCAAATCCGGCTTCATGTATGCGGCTGAAGTTATGTAGAACTACAGACGCTTGTATGACACGGGTCACATTCTGTGGCGTCAGTTGTATTGTTGTGAGAAACACCCGCCATTTGGTTGTCATAATGCCAAATGCACATTCAACACATCTTCGAGCTCAGCTTAGCAAGTAATTGAAGATGCGCCTACGGTCATCCAAGCGCCTTCTTGCAAAAGGACGCATAACTTGGCTTGTCAGGCCAAAACCCTCATCTGCAACGATGACATATGGGACTGGTGATCCTCGCGAGCCAGGGAGGATGCTCGGTACCGGCACAGCAAGTTGATTGCTCATTAGACGATGGCCCATTCTGGATGAGCGAAATATGCGTGCATCGGCGGAGCTTCCATACGACCCAATGTGTACAATGGTGAAACAATAATTACTGTTGGCCAAGGCCAACAAGACGATGGAAAAGTACTGTTTATAATTATAGTATCTTGAGCTAGAGTGAGGGGGGTTCTTCACACGAATGTGCTTCCCGTCTAGGGCACCAATACAATGAGGAAATTGGGTGGCGGCCGTAAAATCCTCGGAAATTCGAAGCCTGTGCTCTTCCGTGGGCTGAGGCATCACTGTGGGCTTTAATCTCTGCCAAAGCACCACACATGTGCCTGTCACAATGCCTGAAATTGTGCTGACTCTCAGAAGGAATTCAAAATGTAATGGATGGTAGCTATTTCCGGTTGCAAGAAATCTAAATGCGTGAGATAAAAAGACACAAACAAATATACACTTTAGAGGTAGGACATGACACCCAGACACCATCCTGTAAGCACTAATTTTCTAAAACACACATACCTCAACGTCACAAGGAGTCGCTCCTCGGGGGAAATGCAGCGCCGCATGTTTGTGTCCTGGTAGGTGATTCCTGTACGAATCTGCTCCAGCAGAATATCAAACGTGGCTACAGACATGCGGCAAAACGACCTAAATTTTTCGGGGTGACGGCGGAGGTCATCATAGAGAGTATGAAAGTGTGCCACAAGCGGATGAACCCAAAGCCTCCCTCTTCTCCGGGTTCCCTCCTGAAGCATGGGTCGGCGCTCGCCAAATCGCCGAGAAACCATCCAGCATAGCAGCACACGGCCCAGCGGAGTCAACTGCATAATTTGCCTTTTAGACGGCAACAAGGCAAGAAACACAATAAACTACCCAAAGTATTTTGCAAGGTGCAAAAAGGATGAGAACATGTGCTCACATCAAGCAGGTGTTTGAGGAGGGTGCCTTTTTGTAGGCTGCCCTCTCCTTTACTCCACCCTGCGTTTAATTTACGCACGTGAAAAACGCATGGCATACGCGCGTAAAAAATGCAGAAACGCAGCCATAACGCATGACACACGCAAATACAACGCACGCAAAACGTCGCGTTTTTTACGCGCGCAAAAACGCCACGCTCGTGTGAATCCAGCCTTACAGTCAGAGTGACTGTGACATCACACTGACAGTTGGAATACGTTACACTACCTAGGTAGTGTAATGTATTCTAGCAGCGATCAGAGCTGCAGGTAAAAAAAAATAAAGTGTAAAAAGTAAAAAAAAAGTTAAGAAAAATGTTTTATAAAAGTGTCAAAATAAAAGTTTTTGTTTTCCTATAATAAATCATTTATTATAGGGAAAAAATGAAAAAATAAAAAAAGGACACATATTTGGTATGTTCGTAACGACTCAAACTATGAAACTATAATGTTCTTTTTTCCACACGGTGAACGCCACAAACAAAATAAGCGGAAAACTATGTCAGCATCGCTATTTTTTGGTCACCACCCCTCCCATGATATAGAATAAAAAGTGATCAAAAAGTCACATTTACCCCAAAATAGTACCAATAAAAACTACAACCCATCCCACAAAAAACAAGCCCTTACACAGCTTTTTTGACGAAAAAATAAAAAAGTTACCGGTCAGAATAGGATGTCTCAGAAAATAAATTATTTGATAGAAACGTAATTTTATTGTGCAAACGCTGCAAAATGTAAAAAAAAATATACACATATGGTATCGCCGTAATCGTACCGACTGGCAGAATAAAGTAAAATGTAATTTATTGCGCACGGTGAAAGCTGTAAGAAATAAATAATTTAAAGTGCCAACATCGCTGTTTTTTGGTCACCTTAGCTCTAAAAAAGATCCTATGGGGTGAAGATGCTCACTATACCCCTAGAAAAATTCCTTGAGGGGTGTAGTTTCCAAAATAGGGTCACTTTTGGTGGGTTTCCACTGTTTTGCAAACCCGACATGGCACTGAACACCAATCCAGCAAAATCTGCGCTCCAAAATCCAAAAGGCGCTGCTTTCCTCCTGAGCCCTGCTGTGGGTTCAAACATCAGTTTATGACCACATTTTGGGTATTGCCGTAATCGGGAGAAATTGCTTTACAAATGTTGGGGTGCTTTTTCTCCTTTTTTCCTTGTAAAAATGAAAAAAATTCTATGTTTCCACAGAAAAAAAGGTGATATTCACTTCACAGACAAATTCCACTAAATTCTGCAAAAAAAACTGTGTCGTCAAAATGCTAACTATACCCCTAAAAAAATGCCTTGAGGGGTGTTGTTTCCAAGATGGGGGTCACTTTTTGGGGGTTTCGACTGTTTAGGTACCACAAGACCTCTTCAAACCTGACATGGTGCCTAAAATATATTCCTAAAAAAAGGAGGCCCCAAAATCCACTAGGTGCTCCTTTGCTTCTGAGGCCTGTATTTCAGTCCATTAGGACAATAGGGCCACATGTTGGATATTTCTAAAAACTGCAACATCTAGGCAATAAATATTAAGTTGCATTTCTCTGGTAAAACTTTCTGTGGTACAGATTTTTTTTTATTACAAATGAATTTCGGCCAAAAAAATGAAATTTGTAAATTTCACCTCTATTTTGCCTTAATTCCTGTGAAACGCCTAAAGGGTTAAAATACTTTCTGAATGTGGTTTTGAATACCTTGAGGGTGCAGTTTTCAAAATGGGGTGATTTATGGGGACTTTCTGATATAGAAGGCCCTCAAAGCCACTTCAGAACTGAACTGGTCCCTGAAAAAATGGCCTATTGAAATTTTCTTGAAAATATGAGAAATTGCTGCTAAAGTTCTAAGCCTTGTAACGTCCTAGAAAAATAAAAGGACGTGAAAAAAAAATATGTAAACATAAAGTACACATATGGGGGATGGTAACTAGTAACTATTTTGTGTGGTATTACTATCTATTTTACAAGCAAATACATTTAAATTTAGAAAAATGCAAATTTTTGCTAAAATTTGAAGTTTTTCACAAATAAATATTGAATTTATCGACCAAATTTTTTCACTAACATAAAGTACAATATGTCACGAGAAAAAATTCTCAGAATCACTTGGATAGGCAAAAGCATTCCAGAGTTATTACCACATAAAGTGACACATGTCCTAAAGGGGTTAAGGTTGGCCCTGTCTACGTTTGCGTCTTTAGCGAATGCGCAGTTGGTAAAACAGTCTCCCTTCTAGTGCCTCTGCCCTGGATTTTTGTATTGACATGTGCAGTGGCGACATATAGATGCTGAGACCCATGAGGAGTAAGACCTCTTTTTGATATCAGTTTCCTGTATTTTATTAGTCTTTTAATTAAATATTCACATCTGGCTTATTGGGTATTTATGCTTTTTATAAAGGTTACATAGGTGTCGTTCATTGTAATTTTTATACGAGTCACTCTGTGTATGTCCTTTGATAAGTTAGATCTTCACTGTATTTCTAAATATGTATATTTATTACCAATTCTGTTTTATGATCATTAATGACTCAGTCCTTATATACTGGCCACTGTTTGTATTTTCACATGCTTGAGAAAGGCCCTATTGGGCTGAAACATCGCACGTATGGGTGAATAAAATTCCCTTATATTTCAGATGTGCTGCCTGGTTGCTCTTTTTGCTCACATTGCTGTCCATCTTGAATTTTTTACTTGAGCAGGTGATGCCGCTTCATGTGCTGAAGGATAGCTGTAGGTCCTACATTTGTGCCTAAACGGCCTCGGCTTATACTCTGCCTGCAGAGCTTGAACACTGTGATGATTTTTTTTGCCGGCGATGTGGAGAAAAAATTCCCACATGGGAGATGCCCACAAAAAGCCACCAGCAACGCTCGCAACATTTATGCAAACACCACTTCCACCTGAGCTTGCCCTGGGTCTGATAGCTTTGAGCCTACGACCTACTGCAGCAGCAGTGGCATCACAAGCTCCTGAGCTGACCGCAATAGAAGCAGATCTGCCCTGGCAGAAATTTGAAATCTGCAGTTTTTGCACAATGTTGTCAATGCTAGACAGTAAATATTCCTAAAATACTAAACAAATTAGACACCTTGTGATCCGTAATGGTCCAGTGATTTTGTTCCACCAGGATCTTCACCGGAAGAGGGAACAAAGTAAAATGTTCCCAAACTTTTTATTTTGGAGTTCATTCCCTTTTTTTTCTGGTTAAGAATAAAAATAAAACAACAATAAGGAGAATGTATCCCTTTTCTATAAGAACAATCTCAACTGAGCCTATTACGGCAAATCAAAAAATGTCAGAGCCAAAAATATTTTTGTCTAGATGTAAATCGTAGTCAAGTATTTTTCTGTCTGTTACAGTAGTTTCATTTGAGAACTATGGAACTGTTATATGGACACAATATGATGGTATTCTGTACACACGCCAATGAGCTGGTATTTGGGCATTGTGTTATTATAATATTTTGCAACCATACGTGGCATTATTTGAGCTCTCTATGGTGGTACAATGGGAGTTATCTAGCAAAACTGTTGCAAAGAAAAATTGTAGAGGTTGCAAATGTGAAGGATGGAGTGGACAGAAGTTAATGTTTATAATAATTTTCTTTCTTTAATAAAATATAGACTATAGAGTTGTGTACATAATTGTGATGAAGCAATAGTAGGATTAGATAAGTATACGTGGCAAGATGGCCCCTGAACAGGGACTACGCACTAATAAAATAACAAGTCACTTCCTGGTATGAACAAACTATGAACTATGAAGACATATCTAAAGGACCAGATAAGGGTGAACCTATCCAAGGATGACACAAGTAACAAGAGGCTTACAGTGATACGTGCTTTTATAAAAGTGTGATAACATGTACCCACCCCCAGGAGAAAGGAGATATAGAACAAATGTGTGTAATAAAGCAGTGACGCCTCTCCTGATGCTGGGTAAGGAGCTTTGTACCAGACTCTGTGTGGTGTGATTCCTTTCGTACGAACTCAGCGTATTATCCCTGCCGGTTGAGACTGATTAGTACCTGAACATTTGGCGCTCAGCGTGGGGCCACACTCGAGGGATAAGCCGTGTCCGTGATCGACGACCCCCAGACGCCTCAACATCGAATCGCCAGCCACGCTCCCAGGAAGTCTGATCAGCTTCAAATAAAACACGGTAAGGTTAAGTTCATGTTTATGAATATTGGCTCTTATCCGTGTGGGAGAGTGAGCAGGTGATAAGATACCGAGGTATTTGGAGTCGATCCCGGCCACACTCTCAGCGACAGAGAGTTAACCCGCTGTGTGGCTCCAAGGATCATAGTATAGATAGTCGCGTCTCGCCGGCATAGGTGATAAGTATAAGTGTAATAATTCAATTAGTCGCAGGGTATAGTTTGATACCATTAAGACGACAGGTATAATAATTCAATTAGTCGCAGGGTATAGTTTGATACCATTAAGACGACAGGTATAAGTGTAATAATTTAATTGGTCGCAGGGTATAGTTTGATACCATTAAGACGACAGAGACAGACAGTCAGTTATAATTGTGTTTTGTGTTCAGAAACATCGAGAATAAGGTTTCATTCTCAGGACGGTGTTAAATATAGAACAGTATGTTTAATGTGTTTAAAAAAAAAAAAAAAAAGAGACAGGCAAAGGAATGTGGTTCATTAACCGCAAAAGAGATAGTAGAAAAAAGAGAAGGCAAGAAGAATGTAGAAAATAGTAAGAAAGTTATGCACATATGTGGCATATTTATAGATGGAAGAATGGGCTGCAGCTCTTAGGAAAAACAAGGGAAGATTAAGTGACGAAGGAAAGTTAGATGAAGCATTAGCTTGGCAAAGAACAGCCATAGCCATAACTAAAGACAAGTTTACTGAGCAAGAAATACGAGACAGAAAGGGTAAAATCATCAAATATGTGTATTACAAAGAACGTGTCCAGCCACCGCCCTATAATGGCGACGGTGGAATTCTAACTGCGTGGGAGTGTCCCAGTTGTGGTCAACAGAACCCGCCCCAAGTTGAATATTGTGTATCATGTCACTTTCCACGCCCCGATCCTCCCATATATGCCACGCCTTCGGCACCACTCCCCGCCCCAGGAGGCCATCTTGGTACACCTAAACCTGTTGTTCCGTTATATCCGGTACTCACACAAGAAGGTGGATTTTATAAGCCCCCTCCGGAGGATGTGGCCACGCCCGGCCCAACCAAATCAGTATGAAATAATCACCTTGTTAATTTTGTCATTTGTAGTCTTTTTTCTATTTACAGAAGTTCCAGTCTAGTTCACTGATGAAACAACACGTAATCATAATATAGAGATGGTGGCCGTCAGATTGTACTGTTAAACATTAACGTAGATAATTCCTGTACAATGGTGTGATAAATGATTGCAGATACGTATGTTGTTTTGCCGGCATTGAAAGTGTTAAGATTGTGAGAAGTTGTGAGAAATGAGTGTGTGACCTCCCTCCCTCCCCCCTAAAGTGTGCTGTGTTTGGGAGGAGGAGGAGGGGGGGCTGACTGGGTGCAGTCTGCAGGGCTGATGAGACAAAGGGATCTCAATATGCACTGCTGAGATATATATATATCAGTAATGTCTACAAACCTAAATACATTTCTTCTCTTTTGCGCATGCGCTGTTGGTTATACAAGTTCCGATATTTATGTGTTATGATGTGATCAGATTTCATGTGTTTTGATGTTAATTCAGACGTATTAAACTACAGATACGGTGAGACACGGGGGTTTGAAAATGTATGTGCCCCCACCGTTCCCTATTTTTATATACTGTTTATTGGTTTGCAGTAATTAATGTGATCAGAGATAATATTTTCTGTTTTATTGAATAACTAACTACAATTGTTCTATTTTTGATTTCACATAGAAATTATGTCATTGTAAAGATCAAATGTTTGTCAGGAAAAAGTTATTTTTGTTTCAGGCTGTTGTACATTACAGAGGGTTAAATTAGTGTTATGTTGAGATGTAGTTTTGAACTCTGCTACATCACTCTCGCAGAGTCCACAAAGGGGGGAAGGGTGAAGGAACTGATCAGGTACAATTTTGGTTTATGTGTAAGAGACCATCCCCCTCCAGCAAAGTTACACAGGAGGATGTGACATCACTCACACGAGTCTTTATGGATTTAGATGAGGGAGAAGGCAAAACAAAACTTGTCTGGACATTGTTAATTTGATGTAAAGTTTTTAGGGATGTTTTACTTTTATTTGTTTTTGTATTAATCAAGTATTTGCAGAACCTGATAAAAGTGAGATTCTCAAAGTATTGTGGATTATCAGCTGAATGAGGAGGAGTTGTGTTTGGTAGCGGCTCGTGACACCAATCCATGGAGTACCTCTACGCAAGCATATACTTTGTACTGTACTGAACAAAATGGACATGCCACTGCAGTTCTCACACAAAGTCATGGACCACAGCAGCGCCCGGTAGCATATTATTCAGCTAGACTAGACCCTGTGGCCCGAGGTTCCCCATCATGTGTGAGAGCTATCATTGCTGTAAATTCAATGTTAAACAAGGCCTCAGATTTGGTCCTGGCATTTCCAGTCCAAGTTTTTGTACCACATGATATTACTGCTATTCTTACTCAAGTACAACCGAAGCATTTGTCCACTGCAAGACATTTGAGATTAATCTGTGCGCTTCTTCTCCCTGAGCAGGTTACTTTACACCACTGTACTACATTGAACCCAGCTACCTTACTGCCTTTGGAGCAAGGGGGAGAAGACGTAGGTAAAGAATGGTCACAATTTTTGTCTGAAACTGATGAACATGATTGTATGGCCCTTATGGCCCAGGAAACAGTGGGGTTCGCACATGTAAAAGATACCCAACTCCAAAACCCAGACCTAAATACTCTTTGTGGATGGTTCAAGGTATTTTGTAGAAGGATCTTTTCTTACAGGATATGCAGTAACCACCGAAGATGTAGTCCTAGAAGCAGCCTCCTTACCAGCGTCCCGCTCAGCACAAGAAGCGGAGCTTAAGGCCCTGGCAGCAGCATGCCAACATGCAGAAGGAAAGACAGCAAATATATACACTGACTCTCGAAGTAGCAGTAGTAAACATTAAAAGCTCACACCAAGGTGAGTTCACCAGAGACAAAAGGAAATGCTTTGGCAGACCAAGCCGCAAAAGCAAGCAGCACAGAAGCTACCCGTGTTAGCAGCCGTATGTCAGATAAAAGATCCAGAGGAAACAAGACCAGCTGTAAGCCCGGAACTACGGCAAAAACTTCAAGGACAAGCAACAAAAGAAGAAAAAGACAAGTGGACGGCCCAAGGAGCAACGCTACGAAAAGATGGCCTCTGGCAATGCCAGAATAAACTGTGCCTGCCTAAGACAATGTTCCCAATGATGGCCCAAATAACACATGGAGCGACTCACCAATCAAAAACGGCAATGATGGACTTGGTAAACAAGGTGTGGTATGCCCCAGGGTTTAGTGTGATGGCCAGCAGTTTTACACAAGGATGCATGATCTGTGCAACACATAATATTGGAAGAACTGTAAAAGTACCACAGAAGCACACACCCAGACCTATATATCCGTTCCAGAGACTGCAGATAGACTATATTCAACTACCCAAAGTCGGTACCTATGAGTATGTGCTTGTTTGTATTGATCTCTTTTCAGGATGGCCAGAAGCTTTTCCAGTATCCAAAGCTACAGCCGTAGCCACAGCAAAGAAACTGATCAACGAGGTGGTGTGCAGATATGGAGTTCCAGAGATGATCGAGAGCGACAGAGGAACTCATTTTACGGGTGAAATCATGAACCATGTGTTGTCAGCTCTAGGCATAAGTCAAGCCCTACATACACCATACCATCCACAAAGCAGTGGGAAGGTTGAGAGACTAAATGGGACTCTCAAATTGAAAATCCAAAAAGCAATGGTAGAAACCGGGAAACCATGGACCGAGTGTCTACCATTAGCCTTGTTCTCAGTAAGATACACGCCCACAAAAAGAACAGGTCTCAGCCCATATGAGATCTTATTTGGGTCGGCTCCCAGATTAGGATGTTATTTTCCACAGGTGCTCCAAATGCAGTATGGTAGACTAACAGATTATGTATCAACGCTGAACAAACAATTGACCAAGGTGCATGCACAAGTCTTTGCTTCCATTCCAGGTCCTGATTCAGTTGAAGGGACGTATAAGCTAGAACCAGGAGATTGGGTCATTGTCAAAAGACACGTGAGGAAGAGCCTTGAGCCACGGTTTGATGGTCCTTTTCAAGTTTTGCTTGTTACAAGCACCTCAGTGAAGCTCGAAGGAAAGGCAAGCTGGATTCACGCCAGTCATTGTAAAAAGGTTCTTCAGCCAGAAGAATGAAGATCTTTGCGGTTGTTGCGGCGGTTGTTGCGTGTGCTCTTATACAAAAAGGCAGAACTGCTACTCCTGTACACGTAATCAGTACAGAATCACTGGAACAGTTCAGGACAGGGTGGGCGAATGCCACAGTGATAGAAAGCAGGGTAACTACACCTGTAAGGCCAATGCCCCGTGTTATACTACAAATGTGACTACAACCGAAGGGACTTGGAAAATAGGACCACATGGAGGGACTGTGTACCTTCACATAGACAAAACAGCCAACATTAGCATACAAGAAGAGACGCCGGGGCTGTTGCTTTGTTGTTATGAATCAGATTTACAGTATCTACAGAAATATACAACCAGTAAAAATAGAAACAAAATGATAAATAAGACTTATGAAAGATGCAACAAGGAGAGGCTCAACTCTACGATTGTAATAAAAGAAACTGATGGGATAATATTATGTATGAATAATAGCCAAATAAGAAATAGAAGATATTTTGTATTCTTGATAATAATTTTAAGAGATAGTTTTAAGCCACATATAACAGTACAAAGTCTGGAAAGAATCCCACACATTTGTAAGAGCGCTGTAACCCAACAGCAGAAAAAGAATGTACACTTCAATATTTCCTTCCCTGAATCCCCCAGCTGTCATAGACAAAAAAGAGAATGGTATGACCCGCTATTAGGAGGGGTAGGAACGGGATTAGGAGTATTGAATGGTATACAGTTAGAAACAGTTATGAACAAATTAAACTCAGTGGAGATGACACATGTACTGCATTAAGGATAGGTGCGTCATGGTTACCTACTACCTTTGACTTACAGCAAAAAGGGTTAGCTATAGATGAACTGTTTCTAAATGTTTTTAATGAAAGTATGCTAACCGAATATAGAACATTACAGAATGTATCAACTTTTGTAAAATGGACAGTATTGGCTGTCGTCTTATACAGGGAATCTCGGCTATGTGGGACCTGAGGGTCCATTTAGAATTATGGATATGGTAAATTCCACAGAATGGGAAAAATTGATTCTTGAACAGCCAAACCCCGTTGCCCCTAGGATCCGAACCATCTCACAAATAGTTGCAATCGCGAACCCAGGATTCGAAGACACTATGGCTATGGAAACTGGATTTGGGTATACAAATCTATGGTTGGAATGGATGAAATATTCCGCCACTAAAGTAAACAAAAAAATTGAAGGACTTTTACCAACTCCATCCATGAAAACAACCACCCTTTATCGAGACTATTGTTCTGAAGATGAATAGATAGTGTAGGGTGTGCACCGACTCTTTAAGTCCAGCTACAAAGGGGGGTCTCCTAATAGGGGAGGCTCGTCTCAAACTGGTGAAAAAATCCTTTTACTCCCCTTTCCCAGAGCACGGACACACTTAGGTTAAGAAATGAAGAAAATAATGATAAAAGGGGGGACTGTGAAGGATGGAGTGGACAGAAGTTAATGTTTATAATAATTTTCTTTCTTTAATAAAATATAGACTATAGAGTTGTGTACATAATTGTGATGAAGCAATAGTAGGATTAGATAAGTATACGTGGCAAGATGGCCCCTGAACAGGGACTACGCACTAATAAAATAACAAGTCACTTCCTGGTATGAACAAACTATGAACTATAAAGGACCAGATAAGGGAGAACCTATCCAAGGATGACACAAGTAACAAGAGGCTTACAGTGATACGTGCTTTTATAAAAGTGTGATAACATGTACCCACCCCCAGGAGAAAGGAGATATAGAACAAATGTGTGTGTAATAAAGCAGTGACGCCTCTCCTGATGCTGGGTAAGGAGCTTTGTACCAGACTCTGTGTGGTGTGATTCCTTTCGTACGAACTCAGCGTATTATCCCTGCCGGTTGAGACTGATTAGTACCTGAACACAAATAGCAACCAATCAGATTGCTTATTTAATTTTTAACCCCTTAAGGACGCAGCCTTGTTTTGGCCTTAAGGCTCAGAGCCCATTTTTGAAGTCGGACATATTTCACTTTATGTGGTAATAACTTCGGAATGCTTAAACCTAAACAAGCGATTCTGAGATTGTTTTCTCGTGAGACATTGGGCTTTATGTTATTGGTAAAATTTGGTCGATATATTTAGTGTTTATTTGTGGAAAATTTTGAGAAAATTTAGAAAAAGTAGCATTTTTCTGAATTTAAATGCATCTGCTTGTAAAACAGATTGTTATACCACCCAATATAGTAACTAGTTCACATTTCCCATATGTCTACTTTAGATTGGCATCGTTTTTTGAACATTCTTTTATTTTTCTTGGACATTACAAGGCTTTGAACATAAACAGCAATTTATCATATTTTTAAGAAAATTTCAAAATCCTTTTTTTAAGGTACCTGTTCAGTTCTGAAGTGACTTTGAGGGGCCTATGTATTAGAACCCCCCAATAAAACACCACATTTTTAAAATTAGACCCCTCAAAGTATTCAAAACAGCATTTAGAAAGTTTTAACCCTTTATGCATTTCAAGGTATTAAAGTAAAGTGGAGGTGAAATTTACAAATTTAATTTTTCTTGCTGAATTTCAATTTCATTCGATTTTTTTCTGTAACACAGAAGGTTTTACCAGAGAAACAGTACTAAATATGTATTGTCCAGATTCTGCAGTTTTCAGAAATGTCCCACATGTGGCTCTAGTGTGCTCGTGGACTAAAACACAAGCCCCAGAAGCAAAGAAGCACCTAGAGCATTTTGGGGCCTCTATTTTTATTAGAATATATTTTAGGCAGCATGCCAGGTTTGATAAGGTGTTGATGTGCCAAAACAGTAGGAATCCCCAAAAAGTGACGCCATTTTGGAAACTACACTACTCAAGGAAATCATTTATGGTTGTTGTTACCATTTTGACCCCACAGTTTTTACACGCCACGTATTTGAATTGGGCTGTGAAATTGAAAAAATGACATTTTTTCCAATAAAATTTCATTTTTCAGCAAAAAAATTTCTTTTCACAGGGCACAAAATACCCCATTTTGTTGCCCAATTTGTCCTGAGTGCGGCAATACCCCATTTGTGGGGATAAACTGCTGTTTGGGCCCATGGGTGGGCTCAGAAGGAAAGAAGTGCTATGTGTTTGTTGGAGTCCAGATTTTGCTGGATTGGTTTTTGGGTGCCATGTCGCATTTGCAGAGCCCCATAGGTATCAAAGCAATGGAAACCGACCAGAAGTGAAACCATTTTGGAAACAACACCCCTCAAAGAATTCATTTATGGGTGTTGTGACCATTTAGACCCCACAGGGTTATTAGTAATATACTGTTGGGCATATAAATTTGTCTGGGAGACCATAAGACCCTGCCATATTAAATTTGATCCCTGGGCTGCCCGTGTACTCGGGGATTTGGGGCTCATAAATGTCTGGTGTGGGGGTCCAAATGGGGCCACTTCGCTCAGGGGTTTCTACTGCGTAGGGGTCATTTTGCTCGGGGGTTTCAACTGTGGTGGTGGTCCTGGGGCGTCTCCTAGAGGGTTCCTCTTCTTTATCACTGGATGAAGAGTTGGATAAATAAAACAGAGTCTCACCATCTGACTAGTCTGTGTCGGATGCAAGAAATGAATATGCCTCTTCGGCATTAATCGTCCGTTGGGACATGTCTGTTTGCTTCCCTAACTAGAAGCAATAGGTTGCTACCTAAACTAGCCAAAAAAATGGTGTTTTATAGAAAGAGTGGGCTTCCCTGAGACTAAACCTAACTAGGGCGAGGGTTCCTAACACTAAACCTAACTAGATTTTATTTGGACTTCCGTGAGACTAAATCTAACTAAGGCGACTTTTCCCTGACACTAAACCTAACTAGATTATTCCGAGATTCCCTGACTCTAAACCTAACTACAGTGACGGGTGTCTGACACTAAACCTAACTAGATTATTCCAAGCTTCCCTGACGCTAAACCTAACTACTGAGATAGACCCCTAACGCTAGATCTAACTACGGTGACAGATTCCTGATGCGAAATTCCCTGACGTTACACCTAACTACGCTTTTTGACGGTTCCCTGACACTAACTAACCTTAATACTAAACTAACCAGTTAAATTGTCTAAATTGTCTAAACTAACTAATTTTTATTTATTTTTCTCAATTTTTATATATTTTTTTTTTTATATATTTTATAAAGAAAAAAAAAAAAAAATAATCCACAGGGACCAAAAAATTAGTGCTGAAGACTAAGAAGTGGTCAGTGATAGGAGATCACTGACCAAAAACGTGGGGGGAACACAAGGTGGAAGGGTACAGGAGTCAGTAGTGGATGGGGGAGGTTGGAAACAGAAAAAAGTTAGTTTTTTTGACTTTTTTTGCACTTTGCTCTGCAGCAGGATGTGATGTCAGGGAGAGGAAGTGAAGAGACCGATCATCGCTATTGGACAGTTAGTCACTGACTGACCAAAAGCGGCGATCGTGGAGACGGGACCATCGTGACAGGTTCCGGCGTATTGAGCTGTGATAGCCTGCTGTCCGAAACAACAGCTGTCACAGCTCGTGAGCATGCCGGTGGAAAATGGCGATGCATTTTCCCTGTGACGTACTATTCCGTCACTGAGCATGAACGGTGCGGTCAGCATGACGCAATAGTACGTCATTGAGCGCGAAGGGGTTAAACAGACCACTGAAAAATGAGAGCTGAAGTGATTGCTTCCGCAGTTTGTCCCATTTCCAGTTCACTCTTCAGAGGCTTAGCTTAAACCTCCTAGGCCCTAGTGCAAATTCTGAAACAGGACCCCCACCTACCATGTGCCATTTATTGCACTCATATCTTGTTATAAGGTAGAGGGTCCTTTGGGCCTCCTCAGGCACCAGGGGCCAAGTGCGACTGCTACCTCTGCACTCCCAATAGCTACGACCCTGCCACTCTTTACGTATGTAAAATAGCTGGCAGCTACTCAGACGACCCTTTAACCCATTCCCGACATTTGACGTATTCATACGCCAAAGTCGGGTAGGGGAAGTATGGAGCGGTCTCACGGAGTGAACCCGCTCCATATGATGCCGCTGTCAGCTGTTTGTTACAGCCGACACTTCAGAGTAACGAGCAGCATGGTGCTCGAGCGCGATCCCACTCATTTAACTCGTTAAATGCTGCGGTCAATAGTGACCGCAGCATTTAAATTGTTAGAAAGAGGGGGGCAACCCCCTCTAACAGCTTATCGCGCCCCCCGCAACACAATCGCAGGGGGGCGATGGTTGCTATGGCTGCCTTGGGGCTTAATGAGCCGGCAGGGCTTAATAGATGCCTGTCAGAATCACGATATACTGCAATACATTAGTATACCTGCAGTATATCGTGCAAGCGATCTAGTGATCGCTGATTGAAGTCCCCTAGGGGGACTAATAAAAAAAAGTAAAAATTAGTTAAATAAAGTTTTATTTTTGTGTAAAAAAATATATATATATTAAAAGTTTTAAAAAAAAAATCCTTTTCCCATTTTCCCCCTAGAGCATAGTAAATAAATAAATAAATAAACATAATTGGTATCTCTGCATCCGTAAAAGTCTGAACTATTACAATATATCATTATTTAACCCGCACGGTGAACGCCATAAAAAAAAAAATTTCAACGCCAGAATCTCTATTTTTTTGTCACCTAATCTCCCACAAAAAATGAAATAAAAAGTGATCACACTGTCGCATGTACACCAAAATGGTATTATTAAAAACTACAGTTTATCCCGCAAAAAATAAGCCCTCATACCACTTAATCGACGGAAAAATAAAAAAGTTATGGCTCTCGGAATTTGGCGACACAAAATAAATTTTCTTTTTTACACTTAGGTTTTTACTTGTAAAAGTAGTAAAATATAGAAAAAACTATATATATTTGGTATCGCCGAAATTGTATTGACCCTCAGAATAAAGTTAACATGTTGTTTTAATTGCACAGTGAATTCCGTAAAAACGGCGCGCAAAAACCCATAGAGGAATCGCTGTTTTTTTCATTTTCTACCCCACAAATAATTTTTTTCCATTTCCTAGTACATTATATGGCAAAATAAATGGTACTACGAAAAACTACAACTCGTCCCGCAAAAATCAAGCCCTCATAGTACTATATCGGCGGAAAAATAAAGAAGTTATGGCTTTTGGAAGGTGGGGAGGAAAAAAAGAAAATGAAAATCTGAAAAAAGGCTGCGGCGGGAAGGGGTTAAACAGTGTGCTTTGGTAGAGTGCTTAGTTGCTCTCGGATCACTGGTGGTGATATTTTGGCATTGTATGTCAACATTTTTTGGGCAATTTACTGTGTAATTTTTTGGGCACTGTATATTATCTTGTCATTATTTATACAGTATTGGAGTAACAATCGGAAAGTTGTGAAATGGGGGTATATTTGCTCTCCATGAATATGGCAGCACCATCTATAAATACAGTTCTAATTCAGTTATGAGATTTTTATTTTTTTTTAAATAAATGTAAAAAAAAATTTGTACAACCCTGAGATACATACCCTGAAAAGGAAGTATTGTATAGCTGTTTTCTGTTCATTCAGAAAGCAGTTTTTTTTTTTGCAAAAGTTACAAACACAGGTATACGTGGCACATAGCGTGCAGCCTACTTACTGATAAACACAGCAAAATCATATTAAATTGTGAGTAATAAAAAATATATATGTAATTTCACTACAACTTATCATCATTATGGGTTATAAAAAGATACGGATGACTCATGTTATGTTTTTTTACGCATTCGTTGTAGGCAATATACTGCAGCAGTAATGTAAAGACTGCTTCTTTTACCATATAAAATGCAGTCTTTTATTTTAACATCCTAAAATGCATCATAATATCCAGTGATGAAAAAAACTGACGTAATGTGAAATATCACTTCATGTTTGTTTTTTCTTTTATAAAATGAGTCTGCCTAAAAATGATAGGTTGATAATGGCTGGATATTCAAAACCACATTTCTTCCTGTTGGTTGCTAATCACAATGTGATGTTGGCCACACAGACTCGTTACTTATGTTTGAATTATTAACTAGCATTACTCAAGATATGCAAATGAGTTTATCATATCTGCTCTCCGCTATACAGAGAAATCATAGAACTGCACGCAGTGTCACAGGCTGGAAGGGAATTGTAAGCATCAGGATCATCTAATACGATGGTAGGTGATGCTGTACTCTGTTTATGTTATGTGCTATGTAGTGTTTTATATATTATACTATTGACTGACCTCAGTGAATGTTGATTGCTGTTCGCACAAATTTATTATTCTCGCAAAAGGTTGAATTAGTATATACAAGAGCCGAAGATAAATTTACATTTTCTCTTGTTGTTCACACCTAAAAACAATGCAGTATTTAAACCTTTGTACACTTGAGTTTAGTATAGTTTTCTAGACTTGACATATAAGTTAAAAGATAGACTACTGGCGTAATATTGGAGCAAATTCATTAGGAAGGATTTTGGATAATAACTCATAGTTCATCTATCTATCTATCTATCTATCTATCTATCTATCTATCTATCTATCTATCTATCTATCTATCTATCTATCTATCTATCTATCTATCTATCTATCTATCTTCGAATAAAATTAATAAATTACAGAACTAAAAACATTTTTTTTAACCTTATAGAACTGCTATATACTTAATATAATACTTAAATTCTCTATATGTAATGCAAAGAGATTATTTTTAGAATGTTAGTCAAGGCTGTAAATCTGTGGTAAGTATGAATGTATTCTAAATTGAAACCCATACAAGCTTTATTGCTCCAAATCTTTATATGCTTTCCTGTGGATAATCCAAGTTAGAAGTTATTTACTTGTAGGACATTTGAACATCTCTAGCAATGCAACTTTGTAGATAAATTACCTCTAATATACATTTATATTTACTGGTATGGATTCTACAGTATTATATGGAGCCTATTATGACTATTATTTGTGATATACTGTCTGCCTGCATCGAGAGAGAATTTGTATGGTCCTACTTATATGTAGGATTTACCACATCCTAGAGCAGCGGTCCTCAAGTGGCAGACTGTGGTCCTAGTCCGGACCGGGGACACCAGCTGTCGTGACCCTGCAGACCGGCCGCCACTGTATTGCCTGGTGGCTGAAAGTGAAAAGGACCCTGGAGTGGTTAATATACAGATGTATTTTTATTTTGACTCTGATAAGTTATCATGTTGCAGCAAGTTAACACTTTAAGGGGGATTCCCAAATTAGACATTTATGGCATATCCACAGGACATTCCAAAAATGTGTGATAGAGGCGGGTCATTGCTCTGGGACTGGCACGTATGTCGAGAACGGTGGACATCTGACCCCCGTTTTGCCTGGTTAGACGACCACAAGCTGCCGATTCCAGATGGGGCTAGAAGACAGGGGGCACAAATTTCGGGGGACCACTGTTCTCAATATACAGTATTTGCGAGTCCCAGAGCTGGGGCTTGCATCTATCAGACATTGAATGTATAAGTTGGGAATAGCCCTTTAAACCAACAAAAGCCTTTGAAAAGAAATTGAAAAAGTTAAGTTACAGTTTCTTGCCACAGTGTATTTAATGCCTAAGTGTCTAGTTAAAGATTGTTACATATATATATTTATTTGTTATTATTTGGTATGGTCTGAAAGAATTTTAAATGCTGATCTGGGGTCTGAATAATTTTAGGGGTCATTACCTAATTTATTGATTAGGAAGTGTCATTTGGTCAACACGTGGCAATGTTATTTGGGCACTGTATGATATGGGTATTTGTACACTGTATGCTTGTATTATTTGAGCACTATATGGTACTCCATAATGGGAAGCGTCAAGAGAAGGTACTGCACAGGGCACCACCCAAACTAAGGTTGGCCCAGCATAATATACTGTGTTACAATTTACATTTATATCTATTTTTCATGCTGAAATGTAGGTGAAGGGAAATTAATGTGGTGACTGAAAACCAATATTGAATTCAGGATGCAGAGGATTATTCTTAAACAAGTTTGATTAGCTCATAAGGCTGTACATACGAGTTAGGCCTTATTCACACGACAGTGAAAAAAAATGTCCATTTAAAGAGACTCTGTCACCACATTATAAGTGCCCTGTCTCCTATATAAGGAGATCGGCGCTGTAATGTAGGTGACAGTAATGCTTTTTATTTAGAAAACCGATCTTTTTTTCACAAAGTTAGGAGCGATTTAAGTTTATGTTAATGAGCTTTCTTAATGCCCAAGTGGGCGTACTTTTACTTTCGACCAAGTGGGCGTTGTACAGAGGAGTGCATGATGCTGACCAATCAGCGTCATGCACTTCTCTTCATTCATTTACACTGCACTAGCGATATAGATATATCGCTATGTGCAGCCTCATACACAAACCCTAACATTACTAGTGTCCTGATAATGAATACACATGACGTCCAGGCTGGATTTCATGTGTATTCATTATCAGGACACTAGTAATGTTAGGGTTTGTGTATGAGGCTGCACATAGCGATATATCTATATCGCTAGTGCAGTGTAAATGAATGGAGAGGAGTGCATGATGCTGATTGGTCAGCGTCATGCACTCCTCTGTACAACGCCCACTTGGTCGAAAGTAAAAGTACGCCCACTTGGGCATTAAGAAAGCTCATTAGCATAAACTTAAATCGCTCCTAACTTTGTGAAAAAAAGATTGTTTTTTAAATAAAAAGCATTACTGTCACCTACATTACAGCGCCCATCTCCTTATGTAGGAGATAGGGCACTTATAATGTGGTGACAGAGTCTCTTTAAAACTGATCAACTGTCAGTTTTTCATGGCCATTTTGCATTAGTGTGTCCCTAAATTTTCATCCATTTCCAGTCCGTCTGTCCATTTTTAATGGCCGTTTGACATCCATTTTGCATCAGTTTTTCATGGCCGTTAAAAAAACTGATGAATTTCATTGGTCAGGCTTTTTTTGTCCCAACCCCTTAAAAACAGCAAAAGGAAGGTCACATGTTCACCTAGACACTATTTACAGCCTCCCTGTAAATGATGCCACACGCCTCCCTGTAGATGATGCCACACACCTCCCTGTAGATGATGCCACACGACTCCCTGTAGATGATGCCACACGCCTCCCTGTAGATGATGCCACACGCCTCCCTGTAGATGATGCCACACACCTCCCTGTAGATGATGCCACACACCTCCCTGTAGATGATGCCACACCTGCCTCCCTGTAGATGATGCCACACGCCTCTCTGTAGATGATGCCACACGCCTCCCTGTAGATGATGCCACACGCCTCCCTGTAGATGATGCCACACGCATCCCTGTAGATGATGCCACACACCTCCCTGTAGATGATGCCACACCTGCCTCCCTGTAGATGATGCCACACGCCTCCCTGCAGATGATGCCACACGCCTCCCTGTAGATGATGCCACACGCCTCCCTGTAGATGATGCCACACACCTCCCTGTAGATGATGCCACACTCCTCCCTGTAGATGATGCCACACCTGCCTCCCTGTAGATGATGCCACACCTACTTCCCCTGTAGATGATGCCACACCAGCCTCCCTGTAGATGATGCCACACACCTCCCTGTAGATGATGCCACACCTGCCTCCCTGTAGATGATGCCACACGCCTCCCTGCAGATGATGCCACACGCCTCCCTGTAGATGATGCCACACACCTCCCTGTAGATGATGCCACACACCTCCCTGTAGATGATGCCACACCTGCCTCCCTGTAGATGATGCCACACGCCTCCCTGCAGATGATGCCACACGCCTCCCTGTAGATGATGCCACACGCCTCCCTGTAGATGATGCCACACACCTCCCTGTAGATGATGCCACACTCCTCCCTGTAGATGATGCCACACCTGCCTCCCTGTAGATGATGCCACACCTACTTCCCCTGTAGATGATGCCACACGCATCCCTGTAGATGATGCCACACACCTCCCTGTAGATGATGCCACACCTGCCTCCCTGTAGATGATGCCACACGCCTCCCTGCAGATGATGCCACACGCCTCCCTGTAGATGATGCCACACGCCTCCCTGTAGATGATGCCACACACCTCCCTGTAGATGATGCCACACTCCTCCCTGTAGATGATGCCACACCTGCCTCCCTGTAGATGATGCCACACCTACTTCCCCTGTAGATGATGCCACACCAGCCTCCCTGTAGATGATGCCACACCTGCCTCCCCTGTAGATGATGCCACACCAGCCTCCCTGTAGATGATGCCACACAAGCCTCCCTGTAGATGATGCCACACCTGCCTCCCTGTAGATGATGCCACACCAGCCTCCCTGTAGATGATGCCACACGCCTCCCTGTAGATGATGCCACACAAGCCTCCTTGTAGATGATGCCACACCAGCCTCCCTGTACATGATGCCACACCAGCCTCCCTGTAGATGCCACACCAGCCTCCCTGTAGATGCCACACCAGCCTCCCTGTAGATGCCACACCAGCCTCCCTGTAGATGCCACACCAGCCTGCCTGTAGATGCCACACCAGCCTCCCTGTAGATGCCACACCAGCCTCCCTGTAGATGCCACACCAGCCTCCCTGTAGATGCCACACCAGCCTCCCTGTAGATGCCACACCAGCCTGCCTGTAGATGCCACACCAGCCTCCCTGTAGATGCCACACCAGCCTGCCTGTAGATCGTGCCACACCAGCCTCCCTGTAGATGCCACACCAGCCTCCCTGTAGATGCCACACCAGCCTGCCTGTAGATGCCACACCAGCCTGCCTGTAGATGCCACACCAGCCTGCCTGTAGATGCCACACCAGCCTCCCTGTAGATGCCACACCAGCCTACCTGTAGATGCCACACCAGCCTGCCTGTAGATGCCACACCAGCCTCCCTGTAGATGCCACACCAGCCTGCCTGTAGATCGTGCCACATACTCACGAGAGCAGCGCCGTCTCTCGTCTTCTTCACTTGTGGTCACTCGTCTGCACAGGATCTGGCAAGGCAGCGCGACGGGGCGATGACGTCATCGAAGCGCCTTCAAACCCGTGAAGACGAGTGACCACACCTGAAGAAGTGCCGCAAACGTGAGTATGCCAACGATAGCCAGCAAGGGAACTAGTAGTTCCCTTGCCAATCCCCATGTACCAGATCCATTTTTAACGGTTGTTACATGTATTGACAGCCGTTAAAAACGGACCCATTGACTTCTATGGGGGCCGTGAGGCCGTTAAAACGGCCAAAAATAGGACATGTCCTATTTTTTTACGCCCATTATTCACGGGCCATTAAAAAAACGGCCGTGTGAATGCACCCATAGAATATCATTGTTCTGAAAACGGCCATGTGAAAGCCGTTAAAAGGACGGCCATCACATGGCCGTTTTTCACTGTCATGTGAATGAGGCCTTAGGCTAAGGGCCAGAGGTGTGGTAAGATTTGGAATGAGAAGAGCCAATGAATAGCCCTTTTATATTTAACAAGCACACAGCAAATGATGTACTTAGTGCCAATTAAATATATTAATGTCTTCATTTTAGTTCTATTGGCATAATGAATAATATCCTGCTTGTAATTATATTGTTTACTCTACATTGGAAATTTGGTGTATTTGGAAATTTAGCATTAGCCATCTTGGCCATTGTGTTTATGCAATAAAGTGTTGAACAAATACTCATAAATGAATAACAGATGAATAACAAAGAGCTTTATTTACTAAACCACTAGAGATCCAAAATTACTCAAGTTTGCTGCAATATCAATAAGCTCTTATAGTTCTGATGGCTCCTGTCCAGCATTGTAGTTTCTTTGTGGATTGTATTCAATTTGTATGTAAAAGTTTTACATTTATAGTTATACACCTTGAAGTCATACAGACACTCCCGCATTTGAGTGGTGTAAGTTAACAGAAATGGTCCTATTTATTACCCCCATTGTGTGATCAGACTTACCCAACAATGGTAGGTGAACCAGTCAGTGCAGCAAAACTCTTAGGCTCAATTTACCTTAGTGTCATGGCGTACATTCATAACAGAGCCATGACTGCTATGCCAGATCTGTGCTCAAATAGATCCAGACTAATCTTGTCAGACCATATTGACTTATGATAGTCAGTCAAGGGTCTGTTGTCAGAGAGCTGGAGGAGGCCTACTTTAGTTGTTGCCCAGGGCCCTATTTTCTAAAAACCGGCCCTGTACATAGTGGTATTATTTTGTCAATATACAACAATAATTTAGAGGTATGGTATAATTTAGAGGTATTGTATTTATAATGGGCCAAATTATTTTAGGGATGGGGCCAAAAAATCATAGAAAGGAATATTGTTGCAAAGTCAAGTGCACCTATTGTTACTTTGTTATTTTGCATAGATCGGCAGCAGATATGAAGATATAAAAATGTGTAATATTTTATTTGGAAATCATAATCTTCCTTATGTTCCAGCAGCCTGGAACCCCTTCCCTGCCTGTAGGCTCTCTATAAATGTTCAGAAACTTCCTCAGTCACAAAAAAAATAAAAATCTGTCTAGTGTAAAATTGTATATTGTAAAAAGAAAGTAGGGACAATGGGAAGAAAGGCATACAGCCTCAGTATCGCTCCCTCCATGTTTCATTGAAACCGCATGAGGGAAGGAGAAGCACCGTGGGATACATATCTGATCGGCATTACATTAACCAGCAGAGAAAAAAAAAATACCCAAAATATTCTGGTTAGACATGTATTAGATGTAGCATATACAGGAATAGAATCTACAGCTGCTTTAAGTGGTAAATACTACCTCCATACAATGACTAAATAATATTACCAGGGTGCCCCTATACACAGTGTTAGCCAGATAATGCTCTTATATACAATACCAGACAGAGAGTACGCCCATATACAGTATTTAGTTGTCTGTGGTTTAAACACATTTCTCTCTATACTGAACATATATGCTCTGAAATTCTTATGTATATTTTGAAAATGACAAATTCACAATAAATGACTTTACTGAAAATTCACATTTAAGCTTATTACTGCCTTCTAGGGTCAAGAAAGCCACAACTGTTCTTCAATCGATTGCCTACTTGAGAAATACTACCTATCCACTGTGTATTCACTGGAATTTATATTCGGCATTCTCGGCAATGGTATCGTTATGTTCGGATATATTTTCTGCATGAAGAAGTGGAACAGCGGAAGTGTATACCTATTCAACCTATGCTTGTCAGATTTCGCCTTCCTCTGCACACTTCCTCTATTGATTCAAAGCTACACCAATGGCAGCTGGATGTTTGACGAGTTTCTGTGCTATAGTAATAGATACTTACTGCATGCCAATCTCTACTCCAGTATCCTTTTCCTCACATTTATCAGTATTGATCGATACCTGATTATTAAGTACCCATTTAAAGATCATATTATGCAGAAGAAGGAAACGGCTATTATAATTTCTGTTGGCATTTGGATCGTGGTCATGTTAGAAATAGCACCAATACTGTTTTTTATAGAATTGCGCAACAACAGTCAATGTCTCAGCTATGGAAGTTCTGGGATGGCATCTTACAGCCTTATATATAGTGTGTGCCTCACTGTCACTGGCTTCCTCATTCCATTTTGCACCATGTGTATATTTTACATACAAATGGCAAGATTTTTAAAAAACAGAAGTGAAATTCTCACATCGTCTTTCTCATTGGAGAGACCTCTCACTTTGGTATCAGTTGCAGTGATTGTGTTCTTTGTTTTATTCACCCCATATCACATCATGAGAAATGTCAGGATTGCATCACGTATCGAAGGATGGGAGCTGAGCAAGAAAGCAATAATTACCATCAATTCCATATATGTGATCACAAGACCTATTGCCTTCTTGAACAGTGTGATAAACCCTGTGTTTTATTTTCTTATGGGGGATAATTTCAGAGAAATGTTGCTAGCTAAAATCCGATACTGTTTCAATAAGATGAAATGCCGCTGCATATATGATTTCAATCCTCACTGCAATAAATCCAGGAGATATACAACAGATTCTTAGTAGCAACAGTCTTTTTGTTATAAACATTGTGTATAGTAGTATAGGTGATATTCAGTATTTTTCTGTTAAACAGAACCACATTGTATTCAATATCTTTTTTGTAAAACTTTTCATGCCAGACAAAATATGATAGAAAATACCCATCGTTGAAATTTCCTATTACTGTAAAAAAAAAAAAATTGAGACTCCAAAATATTTAAAGCCACCATGGTCCATATTATCACAAAAACAGAGAAAATGCAAATTGCCCTGGTGGATTAAAATTTTAGCAATGGTCAATCATATTTCAACCCAGGATTAGAATTAGCCCTAATGCACACGACCGTGTGTGCCGCCCGAGTTTGGTCCATGATTTGTGGAAAGATAGTACATGTTCTATCTTTCCACAGATCTCAGAGTCAGGTCCGTTTTCGTGGAACCGATTCATCCACTAAAGTAAATGGGTTCGTTAAAATTATCGGGTGCCACCCGGATGCCGAGAAAAACGGCCCGAGTGGCACTCGGTTGTGTGCAAGAGGGTTTAGTGTAACTTTTTAAATGGAAAAATAATTTTAAACTAGTTCCTTTTTGCTATGTTTTCAGTGAGTGTACTTCAGAACAGGCTTCACTTCTTTGCTGGTCCTCAGGGAAAACTATGTCGGAAAAATAGTGATCTCCTGAGTTTTTCCACCTGTCTCTGCCTAACAACAAGTGGCAGGCCTTTAAAAACTTCCTGGACGTTCAATCCTGGGACTGGTTTTCCTTAATGTCAGATTACTAGGCATTGTGGACCATCAGATTATAGATTAATGGTACTATACGGTATTTTTAGGAAGTGCACTTCCACTTTCTATTTCTTTCTATATCCCTGGCATAATTTTGTACCAAGCAAAAGAGATATTTGAAGCTTTTAATAGGGTACTCCAGCTCTTCAAAATCAGAAAAAAAAAAAAGTCATCAGATCAATACAGTATGCATAATAATATATTTTGTTTTACATTGTACTGCAGAGATTTACAGTTATTTTTTTTACATGATTTTGTTGATGTAATTGGATACATATATGTCATGTGGATTCATATATTATGTATAATAGAGATAGTGGTTCTTTTTTTGCTTATTTTCTGTGTTTCTTCCCCTTTTTGTTGGATATGATTATAAATGTAGCTGTGTCAGTTAAAGAGTCAGTCAGTTTAATAGCATGCCGACAGTCTCATACATAAACTACATTATAAACTTAGGAAATACTTTTAAAGCTATGTACTCCCAACAGTATGCTATGTAACGTTTGAGCACCATTTAGGATGGAAAATTTGATGGGAATAACTTATATTTGTAAAAAAGTGGTACAGATACAAAAAGATGAATAAAGTTAAATAATATAAGATGGACTGGTTTGGACAAACCCTATACATATAAAAGGTCTCTGAATATTATAATTTGATGATCGCGTGGGGTCCTGCTGCTGGGATACTTCAGGAGAACTGAAGTATTACACAGCACCCAGTGAAATCAATAGGATGTCCATGTAATGCAAACACGAGCCAGGTCATCTGGCTAATTGAAGGGCTCGAGTAAGGGAGTTCCTCTATTTCACCCATAATACCCATACAGACATATGAAATGGGTTGTCTAACGCAGACAACCCATTTAAAAGCCAATGTACACCTTTGCAACCAAATTTATTTTTATTGTCCTAATGAACCTAAAATGAAACAACTTTATAAATGGGATTGATTAAAAAAAAAATATCCCATTATTTTGTGTCTACATATTCTATGCATTTCTATGGTAACATGCTACAAATTCTATTTGATCTGATCTTGCAGTCATTCTCCTTTCCATTTGTTCTCTACTTCCTACTACTATACAATTGGTAGTTTAGCAAGAAGTAGGGTAGAGATGTAAGAAAGTATGGCTGCAAGATCAGACCACACATGGTTTTTTGGAGTTTGTTACCATGCAGATGCATAGTTCTGCATAAGAGATGTAGATACAAAACAATAGGACATTTGTAATAATTTTAGATGCATTGAAGAAATGCAAAAAAAATAAATGTGTTGTGAAGGTTAACACACTGTAGCCTTTAAGTATTTACAATGCATTCGGAAAGTCTACAGATACTTTCAATTTTTTCACATTTTTTAATGTTGAGGTCTTGGGCTAAAATAAAAATAAAATTCAAGATTTCTCCATCATTCTGCACTCAATATCCCATAATGGCAAAGTGAAAACAGAATGTTAGTAATCTTTGCTAATTTATTGAATAGGAAAAAATAAAATATTGCATTGACATAAGTAGTCAGACCCTTTACTCAGTACTTAGTTGAAGCACCTCCAGTCTTCTTGGGTATGATGCCACAAGGTTTGCACACTTGGATTTGGGGATTTTCTGCCAATTTTTACTGCAGATCCCCTCAAGCTCTGTCTGGTTGGATGGGGACTGACAGTGGACAGCCATTTTCAGGTCTCTCCAGAGATGTTTGATTGGGTTCAAGTAAGGAATCTGGCTGAGCCACACAAAGACATTCACGGAGTTGTCCTCCTGTGTTGTCTTGACTGTGTGCTTAGAGTCATTGTCTCTTTGGAAGGCGAACCTTCGGCCCATTCTGAGGACCAGAGCACTCTGGATCAGGTTTTCATTAAGAATATCTCTGTACTTTGCTCGATTTATCTTTCCCGCAACCCTGACCTGTTTCCCTGTCCTAGTCGATGAAAAGCACCCCCACAGCATGATGCTGCCACCACCATGCTCCACTGTAGGGATGGTGTTGGGCAGGTGATGAGCAGTGCCTGGTTTCCTGCAGACAGGACTCTTAGAATTGAGGCCAAAAAGTTCAATCTTTGTTTCATCAGACCACAGAATCTTGTTTCTCACAGTCTGAGCGCCCTTTAGGTGTTGTTTTTTGTTTGTTTTTTTTGCAAACCCCAGATGGGCATTCATGTGTCTTTTACCGAGGAAAGGCTTCTTTCTGGCCACTCTGTCATAAAGCCCAGAATGGTAGCGTGCTGCAGTGATGGTTGACCTTCAAGAATTTTCTCCCACCTGCACACAGGATTTTTGGGTTCTTGGTCACCTCTCTTACCAAGGTCCTTCTCTCCCCATTACTTAGTTTGGGGTGACGGCCAGCACTAGGAAGAGTCCTGGTTGTTCCAAACTTCTTGCTATTAAGCATTATGGAGGCCACTGTGCTCTTGGGAAGTTTTAGTGCAGCAGAAATTTGAGTTTTTCATTTTTAATAGATTTGCTAAAATGTCTAAAATTCTGTTTTTACTTTGTCATTATGGGGTATTGAGTGCAGAATGATGGGGATAAACTTGATTTTTTATTTTATTTTAGCACAAGGCCTCAACATAACAAAATGTGAAAAAAGTGAAAGAGTCTAAAGACTTTTCGAATGCACTATATAATTGAACTTCACATACCATATCTATTTTTATTAAGTTTTTAGCAGTTTCCACCATGCTCATATGACTATTATGGTATATCCTTTATTAATTGTGCCATATATTTTCCTATATCATGATGGCACAGCCTGTCCTCTAATAACAAAATAATATTATTGGAATATGCTCTAATTTTTAAGGTTTTCATCACATATATGGTTCAACTAGGAACATTTTTCTCTCAATTTTAATATCCCTTGCCATGTGAGTCATCGTGTTTTGATTCATCATGCCAAACCATTCCCCACTTTTTCCAGTATGTCCTTTTTGGAGGCTATTAGAATTTTTATATGTGGACAATTATGAGGCCAGAAACAGTATTAGATAATGTGCTTAGTGTCATTATGTGAATGTGTATTTCCATGGATTAACTGTTCATTTAAACTACAAAATGCATGTTATTTTGTCCCGAGAGTAAAAGTGAGCAATGATAAATTTGCCAGTCATGTTATTGTATGCTAGATCTTCTCTCACTTGTATATGATTGTAATCAATTCACTAGAGATGTAATGTTTTCTTTGTCAAATTATTTTTATTTAATGGTAATTTATACTGTGTATTATTTGTAAATAAAGAGAAGATGAGTGACTAACATTGTAGCATTGAACTTGCTGATTTGTGTCGCTAAATGCAGTCCGGCGGCTCAGTTGGCAGTGTTAGGCAGACACACGTCAAGATTGGGCAGCCCCTTTTTAGACAGTGCCACAGAGTCATCTGTAGATAATGCCACAGTGCCGTCTGTAGATACTGCCACATTGCCCTCTGTAGATACTGCCACAGTGCCCTCTGTAGATACTGCCACAGTGCCCTCTGTAGATAATGCCACAGTGCCCTCTGTAGATAATGCAACACACCCCTACATAATTCCACAGTGTCCTCTGTAGATACTACCACACACCAACTTGTAGATAAAGCCACAGTGCCCTCTGTAGATGCTACCACAGTGCCCTCCGTAGATGCTGTCACAGTGCCCTCCGTAGATGCTGCCACAGTGCCCAACATAGATGCCGCCACAGTGCCCTCCATAGATGCTGCCACAGTGCCCTCTGCAGATAATGCCACACACATCCCAAGTAGATAGCTCCATTGGGGCTCCCCCTAGGAGTGGAATCCCCAGCCAGAGTGTTGCCGACGCTTTGGCTGAGGATTCCTCTGCTGTTGGAGCCCCTGACATCACTGTATGGATCCTCCTGGACCGGAATGTGATATCAGGGGCAACCCCAGAGCTGGTGTCCCGGAGCAGAGCACTAGTATTGGCGCAGCGCCGGAACTCTGGGGAAGCCACTGACATCAGTGTCCATATATGGACAGTGATGTCAGGGGCTTGCACAGAGCTGGAGTCCCGGATTAGAGCCGCTTCTAGCACTCTACCTGGGACTCCAGCTCTGCTCCTGACATCACTGTCCATATATGGACATGGATGTCATGGGCAACCCCAGAGCTGGAGTCCCAGGCAAAGCGCTAGTAGGCTGTTCCTGGGACTCCAGCTCTGGGAAAGCCCCTGACATCACTGTCAATGTATGGACAGCGATGTCAGAAGCTTCCCCAGAGTCCCGGAGCAGAGCCCATACTAGCGCTCCGCCCGGGACTCCAGCTCTGGGGAAGCCCCAGACATCGCTGTCCATATGTGGACAGTGATGTCAGGGGATACCACAGAGTCCCGGAGCAGAGCCTATACTAGCACTCTGCCCAGGACTCCGCTCTGGGGAAGACCCTGACAACACTGTCCATATATGGACAGCGATGTCAGGGAATTCCACAGAGCAAAAAGAAAAAAACAAAAAATATTTTCCAAAACATACCAGGCACTCTTTGGGATAAGAATAATTTCATATAAATTTTTATTAAATTCCATATAAAAATATATTTTAAAGATTTTTCATATATAAATATATCTCTTTCCTCTTTTATCCATAATACAAAGATTTTTTATAGGAAAAGAAAAGGGTTTGAGCAAACACATTTGTTTCAAACTAGATGTACATAATTAAAAAAATGTCTCCTGGCCAGGATACCAACACAGACTTTTATAACATTACTGCCATTAATTTATCCCCCTCTACACACAATGACATGTCATGATGAGATATCTAGGTAATAGGTGTTCTATACATAAGCCAAAATCAGACCCATATAAGAGATTAGCTATAAGAACCGGTTCTGAAGATTTTTTATCCAGACACCATTGGTCTCCGTTCACACTTGCACTTTTTTCTTTTTACTCCTTCTTTTCTAATTTTGGTCCGAAACCAACAGAAACAGTTCCTCTTGTGTAATAGCAATGCAATTGTATATAAGGAGTTAAATATTTAACTTTAAATCTTCCTATACTCGGGGGCAGCCGAGATTTCACCCAAAGGTGAGCAAATCTAAGCAATGGAGCACGCTCCTACATTGAAGAGTCGGAATCCTGCTATGCTGGTATCCACGTTAAATTTTTATTCAGACACCATTGGTCTCAGTTCACACTTGCAGTTTTTGCTTTTTCCTCCTTCTTTTAGAATTTTGGTCCGAAACCAACAGGAGCAGTTCCTCTTATATAATAGCCATGCAAATATAGATAAAGAGTTGAATACTCATCTTTATGTTGATCTCGCAACTCAAGGTGGACTGAAAGTTCACTCTTTTTCACTATGTTCCTCCTCCTGGAGCAATTGTAGAGTTAAGGCAGATTTTAAAAAAAATTATATATATCAATCGCGTTTTTCACCCCTTCAATCTCATCATTGGCAGATCACAATTCCCACATGGAAGGTTCTCCTTATATCCACTCCATCCACGGTCAATCCTTATTCTTAGGTATGGTTTATAACCATTTCTTGTGTTTAGCTCGAATTCCACAGAGTCCCGGAGCAGAGCCTATACTAGCGCTCTGCACGGGACTCCGGCTTTGGGGAAGCCCTAGACATTGCTGTCCATATGTGGACAGCGATGTCAGGGAATTCCACAGAGTCCCGGAGCAGAGCCTGCACTAGCGGCTCTGTGTCCCGCAGGCCGCAGATGACAGCCACAGTTCCCGCAAGCGTACCGCAAGCCGCGTACTTGGGACCCCTGGTCTAAAGTAAGGGTAAGGCCACACGGTGAATCGTTGACGCGGTTTTGTTGCATTTGAAAACCGCATGCGTTTTTTGTCTCTGTAATGCTGCAGTTCTGTTGCGTTTTTTTAAAGGAAATAGTTTATGGACATTGTTTTCACTGGTGTTAAAGTTTGTTAGGTGCTTTCTGTATATAGTTGATTACAGTGCATTGCAGAACTGTTAGGGTAAGGCCACACGGTGCAGTCACGGTGCGTTTATGTTGTGTTTTTAAACTGCAGTGTCATTTTTCAATAGAAATCAATGGTGAAATTTTTTATATGGACAGACTGCTGCTATTATCTTACAATGTGTTTTTTGTGCCGTTAACTGCATCTTCATAATGTCTGACTGCATGCAGTTAAAGACCACGCTGCCAAAGTTGTTGCTGAACTGCTTGCATTTTTGCTAACAGTTCTGCAATGCATTGTAATGAACTATATACAGGAAGCACCTAACAAACTTCAACACGGGTGAAAACTATGTCCATCAATGATTTCCTTTAAAAACGCAACAGAACCGCAGCATTACAGAGACAAAAAATGCATGCAGTTGACCGCATGCGGTTTTCAAATGCAACAAAACCTCAACAAAACCGCGTCAACGACGCACCATGTGGCCTTACCCTTAGCAAAAACACAAGCAGTTCAGCAACTACATTGGCAGCGTGGTCATTAACAGCATGCGGTCGGACATTATGAAGATGCAGTCAACCGCACAAACAATACATTGTAATATAATAGCAGCAGTCTGTCCATAACAAAAATTTCACCATTGACTTCTATTGAAAAATGACTTTCTGCGGTTTAAAAACGCAACATAAACGCAACGTGGCCGCACCGTGTGGCCTTAGAAACAGCAAATGTGTAACAGAGCATCAGTGTAGATTAGAGCATTCAATATACCGTAAAGGATTTTAGTTTCTGCTGTGTTTCCTAGACTGATACACTGTAGCAAATCTCGGCAGGGTTTTCAGCCTCTGAAAATACATAAGCATGTTTCTATACACTAATAGCAAGTAAATATTTTATGAGTGGTGAGAAATTTACATAAAGTTTTCTAGGAAGTTGCAAATAATGGTACAAATAATAAATGGGAGATCTTAAAATACACTTTGTATAATTATAGTGAAAAATTTATTCCTATAGGTAACAAGTATTAACGACTAAAATTAAACCCCACATGGCTTACACCTTCTGTAAAAAGGGCAATATATGACCAAAAAAATGGCATTTGAAAAATACAAATCTGAGGGTACAGCTGTAGCCTTTGTAAATGATAAAGAGCTTAATAAAATCTGTAAAAATACATAATGAAAGGCAGGTGGCCAAGGATAGTAAAACAAATCCCAAAAAAGTCTTCAAGTATATAAATGCAAAGAAGCCAAGGTCTTAACATGTAGGACCCCTAAATATTGGTAATGGGGATCAAGAGAAGGCAGAGTTACTAAATAGGTTCTTTAGCTCTGTATATACAACAGAAGAAAGAACAGCTGATATAGCCAGTGTCAGTGCTGTTAATACATCAATTAATATACTGAATTGGCTGAATGTAGATATGGTCCAAGCTATATTAAATAAATGTGCACATGGCCCAGGTGTAATAGGAGAAAAAACAACACATAATTTGTTACCCAATTTCTCCCGAGTATGGAAATATCCCATGTGTGGCCCTAAACTGCTGTTTGGGCACATGGCAGAGCTCAAAATGGAAGGAGTGCCATGTGGCTTTTAGAGCACAGATTTTGCTGGACTGGTGTACGGGCGCCATGTCGCATTTGCAGCGCTCCCTTAGGTACTAGAGTAGAGCGTAAAACCCTGAGAAGTAACCCCATTTTGTAAACTACACCCCTCAAGGCATTTATCATTTGCCTGGACATATGACAGGGCTTAGGAATGAAAGGCGCATGTGAGACCTATTTTGGTGATTTTTGCAGCATTAGCCCACAATGGCAGAGCTCTGGGGCCAAATAGTAAAACAAACCTCCAAGTACTGACCCCCATTTTGGAAACTGCACCCCTGAAGGCATTTTGACCACACAGGTTTTTTTTTCTATTAAAAATGAATGCTCAGTGGATGGTGCAAAGTGAAAATTGCAAATTTCCACAGGTATGTGCCATTTTAGTGCACAATATTTTGTGCACCGTGCGTGCCACTGAAGACAAATGCCTCAAACTGTTAAGAGGGTTCTCCCGAGTATGGTGATGCCATATATGTGGACGTACACTGCTGCTTAGGCACGCTGCAGGGTTCAGAAGGGAGGGAGAGCCATTTGGATTTTGCTCGCTAGTTGTTTTGTTTGGGGTTTTGCTGGTATTTCAGTTATGATGTGGGGGTATATGTAAGCTGTGTAGAATACATCAGGTTATAATAAGAGGGTATAATAATGGGGTAAATAAATAATTATCCACAGATGTGTGGTCAGTGTCGCACTGATAAATGGCGCCCAATCTTTTCTGCTTTTGGACACTCTGCACATTTTGCATCGCCATATTCTGAGAGCCAAAACGTCTTTATTTTTTCTCCACCGGAGCTGTGTGGGGGCTTATTTGTTGCGGTACAATCTGTAGATTTCATTGGTACCATTTTGGAGTACATGCGATTTTTTGATCACTTTGTATTTAATTTTTTTGGCAAGCAAGGTGACCAAAAACCTGCAATTCTGATGTTTTTTATTATTTATTTTTTTATGGCGTTCGCCATGCGCTATGAATGGCAATTTTACTATTTTCTGCGGGCCGGTACGATTATGGTGATACCATATGTATATAGTTTTTCTTATGTTTTGCAGCGTCTGCACGATAAAATCACTTTTGTTTCAAATAATTTATTTTTGGTGTCACCATATTCTGAGAGCCATAACTTTTTTTATTTTTCCGTCCCGATGGGAGGGCTTGTTTTTTGCGGGACGGGCTGCAGTTTTTAATGGTATAATTTTGGGGTACATGCAACTTTTAGATCCCTTTTTTTATTCTGTTTTGCGAGGGGTAGTGACTAACAAACAGCGATTCTGGAATAGTTTTTTATTTAACTTTTTTACGGTGTTCACCGTACGGGTAAAATAGCATGATATTTGTATAGTTTGGGTCGTTACGGACGCGGGGATACCACATATGTGTACTTTTTTTTGTGTTTTTTTGTTTTTCCTATAATAAAAGACTTATTATAGGAAAAAAGGCTGTTATTGTAATGACGGGGGTAAGGAAACAGACAAGTGAGCCCTAATCTACCCGCCACTCAGTCCCTGCCTACTTGCAATGACCCGCCCTAGGCGACGGGGTACAACTGGGCGACAGTCCCTACGCTCAATAAGTGCACGACAGACAAACAGACAAGGGTACACAGAAGCAAGGGAAAAGGGGCAGTTGCCCACGGCAACACCGAGAGCAACAAGAGTAGTGAACGAGCCGAGTCAAACCAGGAGTGTACGAGGTACCAAACGCAGAGCAGGAGAGTAGTGAACAAGCCGAGTCAAACCAGGAGTGTACGAGGTACCAAACGCAGAGCAGGAGAGTAGTCAGTAAGCCAGGGTCAATATGAAGCAGGGTCAAATAGATCAAGAAGCTGCAGCAGGGCCAGGAAACCAAACGAGAAGAATCACAAGCAAGGAGGAACAAGAAAGGCAGGTATAAATAGACAGAGGGCGGGAGCTAGCTCCGACTGGCCAGGCTATGATAGGCTCTCCCACTCCTAAGCCTGCCATCCTGAGTGGTGGAAGATGGAGTCAGTCTCCCAGACATAGAAGCAGGTGCAGACTGATTACCTATGGGCGTGGATACAGAAGCTGTGCCTGGCAGATCCTTAACAGTACTCCCCCTTTTATGAGGGGCCACCGGACCCTTTCTAGATGGACCTGGTTTATTGGGGAAACGAAGGTGGAACCTACTGACCAATACCCCAGCGTGAACATCCCAGGTGGGTACCCAAGTCCTCTCCTCAGGCCCGTATCCTCTCCAATGGACCAGGTACTGGAGGGAGCCTTGGACCATCTTGCTATCCACAATCTTGGCCACCTCGAATTCTACCCACTCAGGGGTGAGAACGGGGACAGGAGGTTTCCTCGAGGGAGCCAAGGACGGAGAGCAGCGTTTAAGGAGGGAGGCATGAAACACGTCGTGTACTCGAAAAAATGGGGGCAACTCCAGTCGGAAGGAGACAGGATTGAAGACTTCAATGACCTTGTACGGCCCTATAAACCGGGGAGCAAACTTCTTGGACGGGACTTTAAGGCGCAAGTTCTTTGACGATAGCCACACCAAATCCCCGACCATAAACAAGGGGTTAGCAGAACGTCTTCTATCTGCCTGAGTTTTTTGTATGCTCTGGGACGCCTCTAGGTTCTTCTGAACCTGGGCCCAGACTGTGCACAGTTCCCGATGAACGACCTCTACCTCGGGATTGTTGGAACTACCAGGTGAAACGGAGGAGAACCGTGGATTAAACCCAAAATTACAGAAAAAGGGGGAGACCCCTGATGAGTTACTGACCCGGTTATTAAGGGAAAATTCGGCGAGGGGAATGAATGAGACCCAATCATATTGACAGTCAAAGATAAAACACCTTAAATATTGTTCTAGAGACTGATTAGTCCTCTCAGTTTGGCCATTAGTTTCAGGATGGAAGGCAGAGAAGAAGGACAGATCAATCTCCAACTTTTTACAGATGATGATAAAATTCCAGTCATTGACACAAGGCCTCAATCTAACACCAGGATTTATGAGCCACTACATGGACACACGTCACGTCCCCCATCAGACTGACTCCAGATGCCTTAACTCCTAAGTCATCACCCCTATAACCTCAGTTTTATTGCCCCGGCTTATCTTAATGATGTATCACCTCATGTACTAATTGTCTTTGTGTAACATCTAAATGTTGTGCTTTTTTCTAAGTCATTCATTTGTAAACTGCCTGAAGAAGGGGCCTCTGTGCTCTGAAAGCTTGCATATAGAACTTTTATGGTTAGCCAATAAAGGTATCATACCTATTATACTTTTGTCTTTTTTGACACAAAAGTATTTAACATTTCAAAACAAAGAAACAAATTGTACCCCTCTGTCAGAAACAATATTGACAGGGACCCCATGGAGACGCAGGATATGTTTGACAAACAAGGTAGCTAAAGTCTTAGCATTGGGTAGTTTTTTGAGGGGCACAAAGCGGCACATCTTACTGAAGCGGTCTACTACAACCCACACCACCGACTTGCCTTGAGATGGAGGCAAATCGGTGATAAAATCCATGGAGATATGGGTCCAAGGTCTCTGGGGAAGGGGCAAAGAACGTAGTAAGCCCGCTGGTCGGGACCTGGGAGTCTTGGACCTAGCACAAACCTCACAAGCGGCGACGTAGGCCTTAACGTCCTTAGGCAAACCAGGCCACCAATAGTTTCTGCCAATGAGGTGCTTGGCACCCAGGATGCCTGGATGACCGGATAGAGCGGAGTCATGATTTTCCCTAAGTACCCTTAGCCGGAATTGCAGGGGAACAAACAGCTTGTTCTCAGGAAGGTTCCCGGGAGCTGAACCTTGATCAGCAGCAATTTCAGAAACTAAATCAGAATCAATAGAGGAAATGATTATACCTGGAGGCAAAATACAAGCAGGATCTTCCTCCGAAGGAGGGCTGGCCATGAAGCTATGCGACAGTGCATCAGCCTTAATATTTTTAGACCCAGCCCTATAGGTAACCAAAAAGTTGAATCTGGTAAAAAATAACGCCCATCGAGCTTGTCTCGGATTTAGCCTCCGGGCATATTCTAGGAAAACCAGATTCTTGTGGTCGGTAAGGACCGTTACCTGGTGCCTAGCCCCCTCCAGGAAGTGACGCCACTCTTCAAATGCCCATTTAATGGCTAAGAGTTCGCGGTTGCCAATATCATAGTTATTCTCAGTGGGCGAAAATTTCCTGGAGAAGTAGGCACAGGGACGGAGATGGGTGAGGGACCTGGTACCCTGGGACAAGACAGCCCCCACTCCCACCTCGGACGCGTCAACCTCCACGATAAATGGCTCCATTTGGTTGGGCTGAACCAACACCGGGGCCAAGATAAAGCACTTCTTAAGGACCTCAAAAGCCTGGACAGCCTCAGGAGGCCAGCGGAGGAGATCAGCACCCTTGCGAGTGAGATCCGTAAGAGGCTTAGCGATGACCGAGAAGTTAGCAATAAATCTCCTGTAATAATTAGCAAACCCCAAGAAGCACTGTAACGCCTTCAGGGAGGCAGGTTGGACCCATTCCGCCACAGCCTGGACCTTGGCGGGGCCCATGCGGAATTCATGAGGAGTGAGGATTTGACCCAAAAATTGTATCTCCTGCACCCCAAACACACATTTTTCGGTCTTCGCAAACAGTTTGTTTTCCCGAAGGACCTGGAGCACCTTCCTGACATGCTCAATGTGGGAGGACCAGTCCTTGGAAAACACAAGTATGTCATCAAGGTACACTACAAGAAATACCCACAGGTAATCTCTTAAAATCTCATTTATGAAATTCTGGAAGACGGCGGGAGCATTACACAACCCAAAGGTCATGACGAGGTATTCGAAATGACCTTCGGGCGTGTTAAACGCAGTCTTCCACTCATCCCCCTCTTTGATGCGGATAAGGTTATACGCCCCCGGTAGATCAAACTTAGAGAAACATTGGGCCCCCTGAACCTGATTAAAGAGATCAGGAATCAAAGGAAGGGGATACTGGTTCCTTACAGTGACCTTATTCAAGTTACGGTAGTCAATGCATGGCCTAAGACCACCATCCTTCTTCCCTACGAAGAAGAAGCAAGCACCTACCGGAAAAGTAGAGGGGCGAATGTAACCCTTGGCCAGGCATTCCTGGATATACTCTCTCATGGCTTCACATTCGGGACAAGAGAGATTAAATATCCTACCCTTAGGGAGCTTAGCTCCTGGTACCAAATCGATAGCGCAATCGTATTCTCTATAAGGAGGTAACACTTCGGAGGCCTCCTTAGAGAAAACATCAGCGAAGTCCTGAACAAACTCAGGTAGCGTGTTCACCTCCTCAGGGGGAAAAATAGAATTAACAGAAAAACATGACGTCAAGCATTCATTACCCCATTTGGTAAGAGTTCAAAAACAGGGGTATGCTGTGTAAAATAACCATTAGCAAGAGGAGTGGAGTCGATACCCACTACCGGGACTGGTTTAGGCAAATCAATCAAAGGCATAGCTAGAGACATAGCAAATTCCACAGACATGATATTGGCAGACGACCCTGAATCCACGAAGGCACTGGCGGTAGCAGACATACCACCAAAAGAGACCTGAAAGGGAAGCAAGATTTTATTACGTTTCATATTTACGTGAAATACCTGTGCGCCCAAGTGACCTCCCCGATGATCACTTAGGCGCGGAAGTTTTCCGGCTGCTTATTCTTACGCCTAGGACAGGTGTTCACATGATGCTTGTCATCCCCACAATAGAAGCAGAGACCATTCTTCCTGCGGAACTCTCTACGTTGTTGGGGGGACACGGAGGCCCCGAGTTGCATAGGTACCTCCGATTCAGTCAGAGGAGAAAACACAAAAACATTCACGTTGTCGTTCCCTGAGACGTCGGTCAAGATGTACCGCTAAAGCCATAACCTGGTCTAGGGAGTCAGAAGAGGGATAGCTAACTAGCAGCTCTTTCAGGGCGTTCGACAGACCCAACCTAAACTGGCACCTTAAGGCAGGGTCATTCCACCGAGAAGCTATGCACCACTTCCTAAAGTCAGAGCATTACTCCTCAACAGGTCTCTTACCCTGACGTAAGGTAACCAGTGGACTCTCGGCAAAGGCAGTCCTGTCAGTCTCGTCATAAATGAGTCCGAGAGCGGAAAAAAAAAGATCAACGGAGGAAAGTTCAGGTGCTTCAGGAGCCAAGGAGAAGGCCCATTCTTGGGGCCCTTCCTGGAGCCGGGATATAATTATACCCACCTGCTGGCTCTCAGAACCTGAGGAGTGGGGCTTTAAGCGAAAATAGAGCCTACAACTCTCCCGAAAGGAGAGAAAAGTATTCCGGTCCCCTGAGAACCGGTCAGGCAACTTGAGGTGGGGTTCAAGAGGTGAGGTGAGGGGCACTACCATGGTAGCATCAGGCTGGTTGACCCTCTGAGCCAGGGTCTGGACCTGTAAGGAGAGACCCTGCATTTGCTGAGCCAGGGTCTCAAGGGGGTCCATAGTAGTGTGAGGGACCAGGGTAGACTAGGTATATGGGCTTGTGATTATGTAATGACGGGGGTAAGGAAACAGACAAGTGAGCCCTAATCTAACCGCCACTCAGTCCCTGCCTACTTGCAACGACTCGCCCTAGGCGACGGGGTACAACTGGGCGACAGTCCCTACGCTCAATAAGTGCACGACAAACAAACAGACAAGGGTACACAGAAGCAAGGGAAAGGGGCAGTTGCCCACGGCAACACCAAGAGCAACAAGAGTAGTGAACGAGCCGAGTCAAACCAGGAGTGTACGAGGTACCAAACGCAGAGCAGGAGAGTAGTGAACAAGCCAAGTCAAACCAGGAGTGTACGAGGTACCAAACGCAGAGCAGGAGAGTAGTCAGTAAGCCAGGGTCAATATGAAGCAGGGTCAAATAGATCAAGAAGCTGCAGCAGGGCCAGGAAACCAAACGAGAAGAATCACAAGCAAGGAGGAACAAGAAAGGCAGGTATAAATAGACAGAGGGCGGGAGCTAGCTCCGTCTGGCCAGGCTATGATAGGCTCTCCCACTCCTAAGCCTGCCATCCTGAGTGGTGGAAGATGGAGTCAGTCTCCCAGACATAGAAGCAGGTGCAGACTGATTACCTATGGGCGTGGATACAGAAGCTGTGCCTGGCAGATCCTTAACAGTTATAGTGTTTTTTAACATGAAACTTATTTTTTTTAACTTTTTTCCAACATTTTTATTAACTTGTTTTAATTTTTATTTTTTGTCCCACTAGGGAACTTGAAGACATGAAGCCCTGATCGCTATTCTAATACACTGCACTACCTACATAGTGCAGTGTATTAGAACTGTCAGCTATTCACTGACAGCAAGCCTATTAGGCTTTGCCTCCCGGCGGGGCCTAATAGGCTTCCGTACTAGGAAGCGATTGTTAGGCTACGGTTGCCATAGCAACCATCGGAACACCCGCGGGTGCCGATGGTTGTCATTAGCAACCATAGGGTACGATCTAATCACTTAGATGCAGCCAAAGCTGCATCTAAGGGGTTAATCGGCCGGACCGGAGCCTAGCTCCGGTCCTGTCCGTTAGAGCACGATGTCAGCTGTGACAAACAGCTGACACCCGCGCCCGTGGCAACCATCGTGGTTGCCGACAGGCTACAAGACACTTCGATGTACGATCGCCGGATCGGAGTTAATCGGCCGGATCGGAGCCTAGCTCCGGTCCTGGCCGTTACAGCCGGGTGTTGCACAGCCGATACCCGGCGGTTATAGCGCTGGCTCAGCTTCTGAGCCAGCGCCATCACATACACACGTCATGGAACTGTGATTGATCAGTCTGCTTCGACTGACCAATCACAGCGATCGCCGGCAGGAGACCGCTTTGAATGGTCCCCTGCCGTCTTACTGTGCCGATCAACGGTCATAAACAGTTGACGGCACAGTTCTGTCACCTTGTCCTTTGACAGGGGGACAGTTGTTAGCCAGGACGCACCAGTACGTCCCTGTGCCTTAAAGCACTTCAATACAGGATGTACCGGTGCATCCTGGTGCGCTAAGGGGTTAAAGGCCAGCAAGATATTGTCGTGTATTAACAGAGGTATGGACTCACGGGACAGGGATGTAATATTACCACTTTACAAAGCATTAGTAAGGACTCATCTAGAATATGCAGTTCAGTTGTGGGCTCCAGTTCATAGAAAGGATGCCCTGGAGTTGTAAGAAATACAAAGAAGAGCAACTAAACTAATAAGGCGCAAGGAGAATCTAAGCTATGTGGAAATATGAATAGAATTAAACCTATTTAGTCCTGAAAGAGACGGCTAAGGTGGGACATAATTAACTTATATAAATATATAAATGGCAATGACACATACAAAAGATACGGTGATATCCTGTCCCATGTAAAACCCCCTCAAAAATCAAGGGGGCACGCCCTCCGTCTGGTTAAAAAAAAGGTTCAATCTGCAGAGGCGACAACCCTTCTTTGCTGTGAATCTATGGAATAGCCTACCGCAGGAGCTGGTCACAGCAGGGACAGTAGATGGCTTAGATAACTTCCTAGAACTAAAAAATATCAGCTATGTCAATGTTTAGAAATTTTTACCTTCCCTTTTCCCATCCCTTGGTTGAACTTGATGGACATGTGTCTTTTTTCAACCATACTAACTATAACTCCATCCAGTGGCATTGTATTTAGTGACTCAGCCATAGAAACCCATGCAATGAAGCTCCCGGCACAGTTTTTGTGCGGATGTTAATGTTTCTACTTTGCAATAACACCACTCACAGTTGATTGTTTGATATCTAGAAGGGAAGAAATGTCATGACTTGTTACACAGCTGGCATCCTATTAGGCTATGTTCACACGGGGTATTTTGCAGGAGGAATATCTGCCTCAAAATTCAGTTTGGAAGTTTGAGGCAGATATTCCTCTCCCTGCACGCCGATTTTCGCGGCGATTTTCGCGCCGTTTTTTGCCCGCGGCCGTTGAACGCCGCGGGCATAAAACAGCGCGAAATACGCTTTCTCTGCCTCCCATTGAAGTTAATGGGAGGTCAGAGACGGAAGCACCCGAAGATAGGGCATGTCGCTTCTTTTTCCCGCGAAGCAGTTTTACTGCTCGCGGGAAAAAGACGCTGACGTCTCCCATTGAAATCAATGGGAGGCGTTTTCGGTCCGTTTTTCGCGTCAAAAAACTCGGCAAAATACTCCGTGTGAACATAGCCTTACAGTGCCACGCTTAAATTCAGTAAGAACGACCCATTCTTTGAAAAATGTTTATAAAGGCAACTGCTTGGCTAGGTGCTGGATGTTATACACCACTGGCAATTGGACTAAATGAAACACATGAATTCAATGATTAAGAGTAGAGATGAGCGAACTTATCAAAAGATTGGTTCGGCTAGTTCGCCGAATTTCACGAAAAAGTTCGATTCAGACCGAACTAGTTCGGACCGAACCTGTAATTTCCATGCGCCGAGCATGCTACTGTCCAGGGTGCTGATAGAGTTAATGGGCTGCACTAACTCTTTCAGCAACCTTGACAGTACATGCTCGGCGCGAGGAAAATACAATTTTAATGTAATAAAAAATAATAATAATAATACGTTCGTACTTACTTTCCTCCTGTCCGGCCTCCAGCGATGATGTTTCATCCCTTTCGCCGCTGCAGCCAATCACAGGCTGTAGTGGCGGTCACGCACGTCAGGATGACGTCAGAAGACCAGCCTCCAGGGATGACGCTTCATCCCACGTGACCGCCTCTGCAGCCAATCACAGGCTGCAGCGGCGACATGGATGAAACGTCATCGCTGGAGGCTGGACAGGAGGAAGGTAAGTATGAACGTATTATTATTATTTTTTGGCATGTATGTATGTATGTTGGCATGTATGTATGTTGGCATGTATGCATGTTGTCATGTATGTATGTATGTTGTCATGTATGTATGTATATATGTGCATGTATGTTTGCATGTATGTTGGCATGTATGTATATATGTGCATGTTTGTATGTATATTTGCATGTATATATTTGCATGCATGTATGTATGTTTGCATGTATGTATGTTTGCATGCATGTATGTTTGCATGTATGTATGTATGTATGTTTGCATGTATGTATATATGTGCATGTTTGTATGTATATTTGCATGTATATATTTGCATGTATGTATGTTTGCATGTATGTATGTTTGCATGTATGTATGTATGTTTGTATGTATGTATGTTTGCATGTATGTATGTTGGCATGTATGTATGTATGTATGTATGTATGTTGTCATGTATGTATGTATGTATGTATATATGTGCATGTATGTTTGCATGTACGATGGCATGTATGTATATATGTGCATGTTTGCATGTATATATTTGCATGAATGTATGTATGTTTGCATGTATGTATGTATGTTTGCATGCATGTATGTTTGCATGTATGCATGTATGTATGTATGTTTGCATGTATGTATGTTTGCATATATGTATGTGGGCATGTATGTATGTATATATGTGCACTTATGTATGTTTGCATGTTTTTATTTTTGCATGTATGTTTGCATGTATGTTTATATATATGTGCATGTATGTAATTATGTTTGCATGTATTTATGTTTGCATGTATATTTGTGCATGCTTGTATATATGTATGTATGTATATTTGCATGTTTGTTTGTATGTATGTATGTTTTCATGTGTGTGTGTGCATTTATGTATGATAGTTTGCATGTATGTATATTTGCATGTATATATGTGCATGCTTGTATATATGTTTGTATATATGTATGTATGTATGTATGTTTGCATGTATGTTTGTTTGTATATATGTCTGTATGGCCATGTATGATACTGTCTGCTGGCGCCCTGTATCTAAGTCAACTTCGCGGCAGGCTTCTATACATGGTATAACAGTCAGTATCACACATTAAACTGAATCTAAGCCTACGACATGTTTTATTTCATTTTTTTTTAATTTATTTTTTACAGGTTTGGTGTTTGGACTACGTCGGTTTCGAGGACTACTTAGATGACGGTTTTTTTTCTACAATAAAATGGTTAATGAGGGTTGTGTTGGGGGTGCTTTATTTCAATAAAATATTTTATCTATATCTTTGTCTTTTCTTTTCAAATTTTATAACTACCACTTTAGTAATGGCCGCTGTCTGAGTGACAACATCCATTACTAAGGCGAGGCTTAGTGTTAGCCAGTGCAGAGGCTAACACTAACCACCATTATTACCCCGGTACCCACCACCACCAGGGGTGCCGGAAAGAGCCAGGTACGATCCAGTACCCGACCATCTGTTGTGTACTGGTATTATGAGGCTGGGAAGGGCCAAAAACAGTGGACCTTCCCACCCTCGTAATGCTAGGCTGCTGCTGTGTTGGATCTGGCTGGTTATAAAAGTGGGGGGGACCCCACGTCATTTTTTTTAAATTATTTATTTTTTTTTTTTTTTTTAAAAAGACATGGGGTTCCACCCAATTTATCATAACCAGCCACATACAACACAGTGTTATTAGCCTGGGAACGGAAAAACCAGTGGCCCTTCCCACCCATGTAATGCCAGACTGCTGCGGCCTTGTATATGGCTGGTTATTAAAAATGTGGGGGACCCGTCTATTGTTAAATTTGTTAAATTCAAAAAAAAAAACGACGTGGGGGTCCCCCCCATTTTTATAACCAGCCCGATACAACACAGCAGCAGCAGCCTAGCATTACAAGTGTGGGAAGTTCCACTGTTTTTGGCCCTTCCCAGCCTCATAATACCAGCCTACGGCCGCCCCAGTACCCGACCATCACAACAGATGGTCGGGTACTGGATCGTACCAAGCTCTTCCCGGCATCCCTGGTGGTGGTAGGTACCGGGGTAATAATGGGTGGTTAGGGCTAGCCTCTGCACCGGCTAACACTAAGTACCGCCTTAATAATGGACGCTGTCAATCAGCCAACTGCCATTATCTAGGCACTAATAAAGTTTAAAAAAAAACACAAAGACAATTATTTTTTATTGAAATAAGAAATCCCCAACAAAACCCTCGTTAACCATTTTATTAAAATTTTAAAAAACGTAGATCTACACAGTGGTCCAACGAATCGAAGATGTAGTCCAATCGGTACATCAAAATCTGCAACAACATAAAAAAACAGTTATCAATGTGAACAATAACAATACTTCTATTCACCTACACACATATATACACGCACACGCAAACAAACAACCATACACAAACACACACATATATACACAAACACAACAAGATATACACACACACATACACACACACACACACACACACACACACACACACACACACATAAACACAAACTCACACACACATTTACACAAACACATATACACAGTTATACACAAACACAACAAGATATACACAAACACACACACACACACACACACACACACACACACACACAAAGAGACAAACACACACGCATATACACACACATATACACAAACTAACACATATACACAAACACATATACAAACAAAAACACACATACCCAAACACACACATATACACAAACACACACATATACACAAACACACACATATACACAAACACATGTACACAAACAGACCCATATATACACAAACACACACATATACACAAACACATGTACACAAACAGACCCATATATACACAAACACACACATATACACACAAACACACACACACACACACACACACACACACAAACATATACACAAACACACCCATATATACACAAACACACACACACACACACACACACACACATAAACACACAAACACACACCCATATACACAAACACACATATACAAAAACACACACACACAAACACACACAGTTCACAGCAGCACAGAGTATTTCAGGAGATGAGCGTGCGGATCGTGTGCGGGGTGGTGACTTGCTAATCATGTGATGATGTTATTGAGGACAGGAGTGGAGGAGAGGTAACAGACTGAGCTACGTAATGGTAAGAGCAGAGCTCACAGCAGCACAGAGTATTTCAGGAGAGGAGCGTGCAGATTTTGTGCTGCTGTGAACTCTGCTCTTACCATTACGTAGCTCAGTTGTACCTCTCCTCCACTCCTGTCCTCAATAACACCTTCACATGATTGGCAAGTCACCACCCCGCACAAGATCCGCACGCTCATCTCCTGAAATACTCTGTGCTGCTGTGAACTCTGCTCTTACCATTACGTGGTGACTTGCCAATCATGTGAAGGTGTTATTGAGGACAGGAGTGGAGGAGAGATACAACTGAGCTACGTAATGGTAAGAGCAGAGTTCACAGCAGCACTGAATCTGCACGCTCATCTCCTGAAATACTCTGTGCTGCTGTGAACTCTGCTCTTACCATTACGTAGCTCAGTCTGTTACCTCTCCTCCACTCCTGTCCTCAATAACACCTTCACATGATTGGCAAGTCACCACCCCTCACAAGATCCGCACGCTCATCTCCTGAAATACTCTGTGCTGCTGTGAACTCTGCTCTTACCATTACGTGGTGACTTGCCAATCATGTGAAGGTGTTATTGAGGACAGGAGTGGAGGAGAGGTACAACTGAGCTACGTAATGGTAAGAGCAGAGTTCACAGCAGCACTGAATCTGCACACTCATCTCCTGAAATACTCTATGGACAGGTCAGGATCCTGTTTCTTTTAAATGCTGCACTGTAGCGCAGCCTTATATAGTGGATCGAGCGGGTTCCCCAGCAGCATTTAAAAGAAACAGGATCCTGACCTGTCCACAGAGTTTAGGGCAGCACAGAGTATTTAAGGAGATGAGCACGGCCGGCCACGGGCAGCCGGTCGTTTTTCCGAGCCATGCTCCCATTATAAAATATATTACCCGTAATGACGGGTGGCTACATGTGTGCACCCGTCATTACGGCAGCGTTGCTAGGCGACGTCAGTAAATAGTCACTGTCCAGGGTGCTGAAAGAGTTAACTGATCAGCAGTAACTGTTTCAGCACCCTGGACAGTGACTACCTATCACAATATAGAGTAACCTGTAAAAAAAAAAAGACGTTCATACTTACCGAGAACTTTCTGCTTCCTCCAGTCCGGTCTCCTGGCCATTGCCTTGGTGACGCTTCCCTCTCGACATCCGGCCCGACCTTCCTGGATGACGATACAGCCCATGTGACCGCTGCAGCCAATCACAGGCTGCAGAGGCCTCTGCAGCCAATCACAGGCTGCAGAGGCCTCTGCAGCCAATCACAGGCTGCCGCGTCAGAAAAGAAGGTCGGACTGGAGGAAGAAGAGGGACTCGTCACCAAGACAACGACCGGGTACATATGAAATGCTTTTTATTTTATTTTTAATCAGCAGCCTCTTTTCTCTATCAGTGATAGATAGAGATAAGTGGCTGCCGATTTGTATAATATTTTTGACCGGGTTCGGTCAAAACGGGTTTGGCTGAACCCGGTGAAGTTCGGATTCGCTGCGAACCGAACTTTTCCGGATGTTCGGACCGAAACCAGGTTCGGTTGTCCCGGTTCGCTCATCTCTAATTAAGAGGTGTCCCAATACTTTTGTCCATATGGTGTATCTATAATCTTGATGTATGAATCAAGCATCAGTAAGATGTAGGTCCATGTAACTGTTTTTACACTAGTGCCAAGTCCAGTGTAATAATGTGCAAAGCCTTATGACAGTAAATTCATAACATTGAGAAGGCTTCTGTAAGTGAACTATGCCCCCATCTTCCCACTGAAGAAGAAATCTGTAAACAATTAGGATAAAACTAATCTTTGGGGCTAGAATGTGGTTTTCTACTTATGGGACTGATGATTCCGGGACTGATGATTCTGCTGCAGAAGCCTCCCACCTCTGTCTTAACTCATAAACTAACTTTACTACAGCATCTGACATTTGTTTTTAGTTTTTGTTTTTGCATATTTATTTATTTTTTCGTTTCTGAACAGTTCTCCATGCAGACTACATTACCCAAAGTCTGCCTTAGACACCAGCCACGCTTCTGCGCATGCTCAAATGCACTGCTGCATCATGTATCAGAATGGCATGTATAATATGCATTTCCACTGTTTGTATCATTGTGCATGCTCGCCCTGGCCCTATACTCTTTTTATTGGGAAACAGCCGCACAGTCCTATAGGGAGCCCTCAAACACTGTATTGCAAATAAAGTGAGAATATGTGCATGCTTGTCCTGAATACTAGTGGACTACAGGAGGACGTAACCACTAGCAACATAACATAAACAAAGGTAGGATAACGGGAACTTGAAATAGATTTTTGACAAACATTGTTCATAAAATACATTGGAGAAAAGTATTTCTGTCATTTATCTCTTACAGTAAATACGATCATAATCTTGGGAAAACCCCTTTAAGATTTGTAAGTATTTGCACTTTATATATACATCTGACTTCCTCCATCATGTTCCCTTAAATAACAAGCTGCATGTGCACTTGTGTAGTCACAAAATATGGCATCTAAAATCATGCTACTACTTTCAGGGCCATATTTAGAGTGCATGCTGCCCTAGGCACATTTAGTGCTATGCCCTACTGCACAAACATGGTGTTGTGGTGCTGTAAAAAGCCAGACCCCAACTGCACTGTGGAAGAACTACTCGTTATTACATGTGGGTTTGGAGAGATCGCTAGTTTCCTTTCTTCCCCAATTAAATCAAAGATCCTAGGCTAGTCTATTGATCCCCCTCCCCAAACAAATGCAGAGCTTCTGACCTGGTCTCATCTATTCCTCTGTTCTCCCCCCCTCCTCCTATAAACTAAAAAACTCCTCTACTCATGTCATCCATTAATCTCGCAATTAAATCCAAAGCTTTTGCGCTGGTCTTATCACCCCCACCCCCTATTCAATTCAAAAGCTTCTAGGCTAGTCATCCATTCTGTAGCGTCCATGGCCTGCGGGCCGTCCGGTTTACTTACCTCCTGACGTCCGCAGCCATGGATCTGTGAGCGCTGGTCCCCATCTCCTTCCTAGGAGACGCCAGCGCTCACTTCTGCTCCGGTCCGCTGTGTCCCGTAGGGTGCGCGCGCACGCTCGTGCCTGCTCCTAAAGGACCCGCGCGCGCACATGAAAACAATCATCATCATCATCAACTCACATGATTTCCTGGACTATAAGAAGGTCTCTGCCCTTCTGATCCTTGCCTGAGCGTTGTTTGTCATATCCTAGTTTGTCTAAGCAAATGGTCTCCTAGTGTTTTCCAGTTCCAGTGTTCCCGGTTCCTGTATCCTGTATCCCATGCTATCCCGGTCAAGTGCCATGCTGTGCTGTATCTACCCCTGTCCTGCTGCTCCACACCTGACGTCTACCCGCTGCCTAGTCCCAGCCGAGCTTGCCTTGCTACTGTCCGAGTTGCCACAGGTACCTTATGCGAACTGTGGACTGTGACCTGCGCCCTGTTGGCCAGCTGCCATACCGCCAAGGCGGTATGGCCCAGTGGGTCCACAAACCCAACGTGACACATTCTCACCATAACCCTTCTCCAATCAAAACGAAAGTTGAGAGCCCTAGGGATGATGTTATCCACACCTAGTCCCCCAGTTAAATTCAATCCCAGTTAAGAATAGCCCATCAGGCCCATAATCTACATCAAAATGATGTGCACAGATAATCATTATTGTACTTGGATACATACCAAAGGGTTCACCAAAGGAATTTGTTCTGAGGGGCTACGTTCCATCTATACAAAAAGAATGCATATTCTGTTAGTTTTGAATCATCAGTTGAAGAACTCAAGCAGTTCTTAGTGCTCTCTGAAGTGCCACTTTACTTCCATGTTACTCGGATATTTAAAAAAATGTTTTTAAAAAAATCTGTAAATCCCAAGGAGTTACTAAAAGAGAGCCGTCTTAGGCCCCATGCACATGACCGTAAAAAAACGGACCCATTCACTTCCATTGAGCGCGGACGTGAATGGGTCCGCAAAAACGGAGGTCTTTTACTGTACGGTCGTGTGCATGGGGCCTTATACTGCTCTCTTTTAGTAACTCCTTGGGATTTAGGCACCATGTATACGGCCGTGCCTGTAATCTCGGCCCGCAATTGCGGGCACAGCCGGTCGCCGACTGCCACCCGCATTTTCGGGCCGTGCTCCCATGCAAAGTATGTAGCACGGCCCCCAAAATGCAAAATAACGGACATGTTCCATAATTTTCGGAATATTTCTAGGGCACGGATCTCAATGGTGATGGAAACTTTGCTAATGGTTTGAGTTTGTCACCATTGTGAACGGGTTCCGTTGTTTTGGTAGAATGAAAAGCGCAGTCGACAATGCAAAACAACGGAAGCCTGTCACAACTGTGACAAACGGAAACTTTTAGCAACGTTTCCGTCGCCATTAAGTGAAAAATTTAAAAAGGAGAACCTCCTATTTTATTATTTCTATATTTTTAATTTTTAAAATGACAGTTCTTGCCCTGGTGTGCAACACCAATGTAAGTCATAGAAATTGTAGGTATGGGAAAAGAAGGGAAATAGTGCAAGCATAATCAGTGTTATGTCGCCTTCAATTGTATTTTGTATTGATACCGACAGTTATAGGGAAAGGAATGTACCGTGCAATGTTCCCTTATATTGCACTGACAAAACAGTTTTGTTTATTTTAAATTTTTATTATGTTTTATTTTTACTTAGATATTTCTTATATTATTATTAAGATTTTTATTGTTATTTTCATTATTTATTATTATTATTATGTTTCAAATCCCATGACTAAAGAAACCATCATGGTAGTTATGTATGCATAACTACGGACTGGGAGAGTGTACCTTCTCCTGGTGCAGCATATCATAGTTGCCTGCCTAACGTAAGCTGGGGTCCCGATCTCGCTGCTCAATAGAGCTTGGAGCAGCGACTCAGTCTGTGACAGCTGATAGCGGTAATCTCGGTACACCTGGCCACGGACTGGGAGAGTGTGTCTTCTCCTGGTTTAGTGTATTATAGTTGCCTGCCAATACCAGCAAAGTATGTCCATATGATTTCATGGACTGAGGTACAATCAGAATACTAAAGCTACGTAAATTAGCTTTATTGAGTACTCCCTCCTTTTTCCCATTGATATAGATGTAGCCATTTATACATGATGGTTTCTTTAGTCATGGGATTTGAAACATAATAATATTAAATAATGAAAATAACAATAAAAATATTAATAATGTAAGAAATATCTAAGTAAAAATAAAACATAATTAAAATTAAAAATAAACACAACTGTTTTGTCAGTGCAATATAAGAGGACATTGCACGGTACATTTCTTTCCCTATAACTGTCGGTATCAATATAAAATACAATTGTAGGCGACATAACACTGATTACTCTTGCCCTATTTTCCTTCTTTTCCCATACCTCCAATTTCCGTCACAATTAAGATCAATGGTGAGGGAAATGGAAGCAGAGGTTTCAGTTTGCCATTCTGTTGAGGTGTTACCCGACGGAACCCCTCAACGGAAGGGCAACGGTGATGTGAACAGGCCCTTAACTATTGTTTTTTTGTGTTTTTTTTACAGGTTCGGTCGTTGGACTTCGTCGGATTCGAGGACTACTTCGATGACGGCTTTTTTATTCTCAATAAAATGGTTAATGAGGTTTGTGTGGGTTTTTTTTATTTCAATAAATCTATTTTTTCTACGTCTTTGTTTTTTGTTTAAACTTTATCGCTACCACCTTACTAATGGCTGCTGACAGTAATGGACGCTGTCAATCAAAGGCGGGGCTTAGTGTTAGCCGGTGAAAAGGCTAACACTAACCCCAATTATTATCCCGGTACCCACCGCCACCAGAGGTGCCAGGAAGAGCCGGGTATGATCCAGTACCCGACCATCTGTAGTGATGGTCGGGCACTGGGGCAGCCGCAGACTGGTATTATTAGGCTGGGAAAGGACATAAACAGTGGCCCTTCCCACCCTGGTAATGCTAGGTGGCTGCTGAGGCGTTGTATCTGGCTGGTTATGAAAAATGGGGGGGACCCCATGTCATTTTTTTATCAATAATTCGACAGCACGATGTTGGTTTCCCCCATTTTTATAACCAGCCAGATACAACACAACAGCAGCAGGCTAGTATTACCGGGGTGGGAAGGGCCACTGTTTTTTGGCTTTCCCAGCCTGATAATGCCAGCCTGTGGCCGCCTCTGTACCCCTTCGTCACTACAGATGGTCGGGTACTGGATTGTACCCGGCTGTTCCTGCTACCCCTGGTGGCGGTGGGTACCGGAGTAATAATGGGGGTTACAAATCCCACACAACCGATTTTATTGAGAATAAAAAAAATTAAGTTATCGAAGTAGTTTTCCAATTTGAAGTAGTCCAACAGCCGAACTTATAAAAAACACAAACACACAAAAATAATTAGTAACACATAAAAAAGGAAAATAATTCTTATACTTACTTTTCCTAGGTCCAGTGCTGGAGCTGCAATGTCAGAGAGCTGGGCCCTTTATCTAATACTATCACATGTGATACTGTCTGCTGAGCCACTATATCTAATCCTATAATGTGTGTGATACTGTCTCCTGGGCCCTATATCTAATCCTATCATGTGTGATACAGTCTGCTGAGCCGCTGTATCTAATCCTATCCATAGCTATAGGGTCGTATTGCCATAGATATGCGGTATATATGGTATATATATATATATATATTTATATATATATAAAAAACCTTTGCATCGGGGCCCATGAGCCTTTAGCTACGCCCCTGCTGCCTAATATTGTGTAGTTCCTCTTCATGCTGCCAAAACAGTTCTGACCCAAGAAGGGATGAATTTTCCCAGATCTCTGAAGGTCTCCTGTGGCATCTGGCACCAAGATGAGGGCAGCATATCCGTTAATCCCTATTAGTTGCAAGGTGGGTCCTATATGGATCGGACTTGCTTTTCCAGTACATCCCACAGGTGCTCGATTGGATTGACTTTTGTGGAAAATTGGAGGTCAAGTTAACACCTAATTCTCTTTGTCATGTACCTCAAACCATTCCTGAAAATGTTTACAGTGTGGCAGGGTGCATTATCCTGCTGAAAAAGGCCACTGCTATTAGAGAATGTTGTTGCCTTTAACCCCTTCCCTCTTTAGCCACTGTTGACCTCCCTGACAGAGCCTCATTTTTCAAATCTGACATGTTTCAATTTATGTGGTAATAACTCCGGAATGCTTTTACCTATCCAAGCGATTCTGGGATTGTTTTCTCGTGACACATTGGACTTTATGTTACTGACAAAATTTGCTCGATATGTTCAGTATTTAATTGTGAAAAACACCAAAATTTAGCGAAAAATTGCAAAAATTTGCATTTTTCTCAACTTAAATGTATCTGCTTGTAAGACAGGCAGTTATAACACACAAAATTGTTGCTAATTAACATCCTCCATGTCTACATTAGCTTGGCATCGTTTTATGAACATCCTTTTATTTTTCTAGGACGTTACAAGGCTTTGAACTTTAGCAGCAATTTCTCACATTTTTAAGAAAATTTCAAAAGGCTATTTTTACAGGGGCCAGTTAAGTTGTTAAGTGGCTTTGAGGTCCTTATATATTAGAAACCCCCAAAAAGTCACCCCATTTTAAAAACTTCACCCCTCAAAGTATTCAAAACAGCATTTAGAAAATTTCTTAACCCTTTAGACTTTTCACAGGAATTAAAGCAAAGTAGAGGTGAAATGTACAAATTTCATATTTTTTTGCAGAAATTAATTTTTAATCCAATTTTCTTTATAACACAGAAAGTTTTAGCAGAGAAATGCAACTCAATATTTATTGCCCAGGTTCTGCAGTTTTAGGAAATATCCCACATGTGGCCCTAGCGTGTTACTGGACTGAAGCACCGGCCTCAGAAGCAAAGGAGCACCTAGTGGATTTTGGGGCCTTATTTTTATTACAATATATTTTAGGCACCATGTCAGGTTTGAAGGGCTCTTGCGGTGCCAAAACGGTGGAAATCCCCCAAAAGTGACCCCATTTGGGAAACTACACACCTCAAGGAAATTATCTAGAGGTGTAGTGAGCATTTTGACCTCACAGGTTTTTTACAGAAATTATTGGAAGTAGGCCGTGAAAATGAATATCTACATTTTTTCAAAGAAAATGTAGGTTTAGCATTTTTTTTCTCATTTCTACAAGGACTAAAGGAGAAAAAACACCACCAAATTTGTAGAGCAATTTCTCCCGAGTAAAACAGTACCCCACATGTGGTAATAAATGGCTGTTTGGACACACGGCAGGGCTTAGAAGTGATGGAGCACCATTTGGCTTTTGGAGTTCACATTTAGCAGGAATGGTTTGCGGAGGCCATGTCACATTTACAAAGCCCCTGAGGGGACAAAACAATGGAAACCCCACACAAGTGACCCCATTTTGGAAACTCTACCCATTGAGGAAATTATCTAGGGGTATAGTGAGCGTTTTGACCCCACAGGTTTTTTGCAGAAATTATTGGAAGTAGGTCCTGAAAATAAAAATCTACATTTTTTTCAAAGAAAATGTAGGTTTAGCTAATTTTTTATCATTTCCACAAGGACTGAAAGAGAAAAAGCACCTCAAAATTTCTAAAGCAATTTCTCCTGAGTAAAACAATACCCCACATGTGGTCATAAACGGCTGGTTGGACACACGTCGGGGATTAGAAGTGAAAGAGCGCTATTTGGCTTTTGGAGATCACATTTAGCAGGAATGGTTTGCGGAGGCCATGTCACATTTGCAGAGCCCCTGAGGGGACAAAACAATGAAAATTTCCAAAAAGTGATTCCATTTAGGAAACTACAACCCTTGAGGAATTCATCTAGGGGTGTAGTAAGCATTTAGACCCCATAGATGTTTCATAGAATTTATTAGAATTGGGCAGGAAAAATAAAAACAATCCTTTTTCTTCAATAGAACGTAGCTTTAGCGTAAAATTTTTCATTTTCTCAACAAATAAAGGAAAAAAAAGAACACAGCATTTGTAAAGCAATTTCTCCCGAGTACGGCAATATGTGGTCAGAAACTGCTATTTGGGCACACGGCAGGGCTCAGAAGGGAAGGAGCGCCATTTGGAGTGCAGATTTTGCTGGATTGGTTTCTGGGCGCCTGTGGGACCAAAACAGTGGAAACCCCCCAGAAGTGACCCCATTTTGGAAACTACACCCCTCAATGCATTTACCTAGTGGTGTAGTGAGCATGTTAAACCCGCAGGTGTTTTGTTGAAATTAGTGTGCACTCCATGTTGCAGAGTGAAAATGGGATTTTTTCCATAGATATGCCAATATGTGGTGCCCGGCTTGTGCCACCATAACAAGACAGCCCTCTAATTATTATGCGGTGATTCCCGGTTTTAGAAACACCCTGCATGTGACCCTAATATTTTGCCTGGACATTTGACCAGGGTCAGGAGTGAAAGCGTACCATGCGAAATTGAGGCCTAATTTGGCGATTTACAAAGTATTGGTTCACAATTGCAGAGGCTCTGATGTGAAATAATAAATAGAAACCCCTGAGAAGTGACCCCATTTGGAAACTGCACCCCTCAATGCATTTATTAAGGGGTGTAGTGAGCATTTCACCCCACAGGTCTTTTCCATAAATGAATGCGCTGCGGATGGTGCAAATTAAAAATGTATATTTTTCCCTAGATATGCAATTTCAGTGGCAAATATGTCATGCCCAGCTTATGACACTGGAGACACACACCCCAAAAATTGTTAAAAGGGTTCTCCCGGGTGTGGCGATGCCATATATGTGGAAGGAAACTGCTGTTTGGGCACGTTGTAGGGTTCAGAGCGGAGGGAGCGCCATTTGGCTTTTGGAGAGCGGATATTGCTTGGTAGTAGTTTTGTTTGAGTATTGCTGGTGTTTCCGTTTATAATGTGGGGGTACATGTAAGCCGGGCGGAGTATATCAGGGGCATAGTCAGGTGGTATAATAATGGGGTAAAAAAACAATAAAATGATCCATAGAAGTGTGTTACACTGTGAAGCAATCCTTTCTGCACAGGCCGGTGTCGCATTGATAAATGGCGTCCTTTCTTATGCCCCTTTTGGTCCACACTCCGCACCTTTGCAGTTTGGGGAATTTTGCTGGGAAAGTGTTGTCCTGGTATAATACGGGCACCCTCGCTTCCAGCGGACATGTTTGGGCCCTCCCTTTCCTGGTTCCCTAATTTTAGGTCCCTGATAAATCGCCTCTTCAAACAACTGCATATTTTTTATTTCCTGACTTATTGGAGCCATAACTAATTTTATTTTTTCATAGATGTAGTTGTATGAGGGCTTTTTTTTGCGGGACGAGCTGTAGTTATTATTGGTACCATTTTGGGGTACATGCGACTTTTTGATCACCTTTTACCCTATTTTTTGGGAGGCCAGGTAAACAAAAAAACGCAATTCTGGCATAGTTTTATTTCGTTTTTTTATACAGCGTTCACCAAGCGTTATAAATTACATGTTAACTTTATTCTGCGGGTCAGTACGATTCCGGCGATACCTATTTTATAGGACTTTTTTATGTTTTGCAAAATAAAACTACTTTTGTAAAAATAATGTATTTTTTCTGTCGCCAAGTTGTGAGAACCATAAAGTTTTAATTTTTTGTCGACACAGCTGTATGAGGGCTTGTTTTTTGCAAGACGAGCTATAGTTTTTATAGGTACCATTTTGGAATATGTGCGACTTTTTGATAATTTTTTATTCCAATATTTATAGGTCAAAGTGGCGAAAAAACAGAAATTCTGGTATGGTTTTTTACGTGTTTTTCTTATCCGGTTTACCGCGTGCAATAAATAATATAATATATTTTGATACCTCAGGTCGTTACGGTCGTGGCGATACCAAATACGTATGCTTTATTATTTTTTTTCAATAATAAAAGGACTTGATAAAACGCAATCCCCCTTTTACTCTTATTTTATTAATTCACTGTATTTCAAAGATGTATTCAATTGTGCTCCCACAACATAACAATTTTAAAGGATTCACTGGTGTAATATATGAGTAAAATATAACATTTATTTATAACTCTCTAAAAACAGGGGTACAATCACCACTGTGAAAAAGCCCCACCGTGTGTATAAAAACGTATTAAATAATAAACACTGAGTTCTAATTCAATTGTGAACCTCCTATAGCTCAGTGTTCAACAAGAATATCAATACGGAATCAGCATTTGAAAAATGGGCATAACAATAGTCTTGACCCTAATTCACACTAGAGTCCGTGATAACCGCACCGGAAGCTCCTAGTGTTGAGGTATACAAACAATGCTAGTGTTCCCAATGCTAAAAAATTCCTATTCACAACCGACCCTACGCGTTTCAATACTCATCATCAGGGGTCTGTAGCTTGGTCACTCTGGCCGGGATGCCAGCGATATTTAGTTCAGCAGCAGGTATTCTGCTGTACTCCACGGAAGCATGCTCGCATAGATGTCAGCGGCATATTTTATTACTTGCAACTTTTATTGTTTTCAAACTTTTTTTTTTTTTCACTTTTTTCCACTAGGGGACTTGAAGGTCCAGCTGTCAGATTTATTTTTTTCTAATACATTGCACTACCTACATAGTGCAATGTATTAGGGTATGTTCGGCTTGCTGTCAGTGAATAACTGACAGATCTAAGGGTATGTTCACACGAGGTCATTACGTCCGTAATTGACGGACGTATTTCGGCCCCAAGTACCGGACCGAACACAGTGCAGGGAGCCGGGCTCCTAGCATCATATTTATGTACGACGCTAGGATTCCCTGCCTCGCTGCCGGACAACTGTCCCGTACTGTAATCATGTTTTAGGCCTCCGGTTGCCATTGCGGCCACCGGAACCCCGGCAATTTCATTGCTGGGGTTCCGATGAGCTGCAAACACCTTAAGTGCAGCGATCGCGTTTGAGTGCTGCACTTAAGGGGTTAATGGCGGGGATTGAAGCTAATTTCGGTCCCCGCCGTTACAGTCGGATGTCAGCTGTAAGCTTCTGAGCCGGTGCCAAACATTTGGCATATGGGGACGGCAAAATGCGGGAAGTCAATGCTTTCCATGGCGTACCCATACGGCAAATGTCGGGAAGGGGTTAAGGGGTGTACTTGGTCTGCAACAATGTTTAGGTAGGTGGTAAGTGTTAAAATAACATCCCAATCAATTCCAGGACCCAAGTTTTTCCTGCAGAACATTGTCCATAGCATTACACTGCATCTGCCGGTTTGCCTTCTTCATACAGAGCATTTCTTTCCCAGGTAAGCGATGCACAGGCACCCGACTATCTACCTGATGTTAAAGAAAATGTTATTCATCAGACTAGGCCTTCTTCTTCCATTGCCCCAATGGTCCAGTTAAGAATTAAGGGCCGTTACCCCCTGGCCCATTAGTATAGTGTCCATACACACATTAAGGTCAAGTCAAGCAGAAAGTGCTATATGACCACAATCATAAAAGAGCAGCTAGAAGGGGAAGAACAGGACAGGATTTTGCCTCTTGTATTTTCCTATCCTGCTCTCTGCTTTGTGTCTATAGACTCCCTACCCCTCCCTCTAATGTCACTCCCAACTACAGAACAGTGAATTTATCAAGTTACAAGAAGCTCTGTTGTAACTTATTGCAATAAAGACAGGAGGGGGGGGGGGGTGAAGGATCTGTATCATGTCCAGAAAAAACAAACAAACATTAAGCTGTGGCTATTATAATCAGTGCCTTTATTCCTAAATAGAGAAAGCATATTTACTAAAAGAAAAGAAAAGGAGTAGGGCAAGATGTCAGTTGATGTAGCAGAAACATTATTGCCAAAGGAAGGTGCTCACCATTTTGTGTTGTGCTGAGAGAACACCTGTGTTCTCTTTATAAGTAAGGGCTGCAGCCATTCTACTGTCCCAGTACCTCACTGTACAGGCCATTTGTCCTTAGGAAGATTCTTTCAAAAACAGCACAAATTGGTAGGTGCGGTGTGCTTTAACTTGAAATTCAATTGGCTTTTATTTTTCAAAAAGTACAATACAGAAGTATACAACATCCCAATGATACAGTCTGACAGTATTGTATACAGAACACAGAAAAAGCTTGCACATTTAGATATCAGAAACGTGTCTCGGACGCTGACATACTGATGTATTAACAGACAAACAAACATAAAAACAGACATACAAAGAGTGGTGGTGATAAATACAAGCAATTGTACATAGTAGATGCCAAAAAGGAACAGGATGGTACAGAATACGAAAACCATATATGAGTTAGCACAGATACATTAATAGAAGGACCTCATATGTCACAGAGTGACAGAGTTCTTACGGAGCAGAAGTTGAACATGAGGTAACTCCGTCCAAGGGACCCATTGAGACAAACATTTCTGCCTATAACCTTTAGATGTAGCAAAGTGCAATATGTAATAGAAGTGAAGATAAACCCTGTTTAGCACCTCCAAGAGATTCAAAGCCTCAGCTGTTTTCCATCTCTTGGCTATATGGAATCTGGAAGCGATAAGAATATGGCATATTGGCCACCTATATTCTAAAGGGATCTCATCCATCTGAAAGTCCAATGAAGCCATTGCAGGGGAAGGTAAAAGTTCTGCTCCCATTAATTCGGATATGTAGTGGAAGATACGCTTCCAGAATGGATAGTCTGATTTACATGTCCACCATAAATGAAATAATGTGCCCCTTGCTCCACATTCCCTCCAAGACAAAGGAGAAGCACCAGCTTGCATATGTTGTAGACGCACAGGTGTGAGATACCATCGAAACTTAATTTTTCTAACGGCTTCTATATGATTGACACATTTGGATATCATATGTGAGTGATGCAAAGCAGCCCTCCAGTCCTCCTCGGAGAATTCCCGACCCATATCTGCCTCCCACTGAGACATGTATTTAAGTATTTAAATTTGAGAAATGAGCTGTGGATGTTTACGGACAAGTAAGCTGAGGCCAAACCTTTCAGCGATGTAATATCCGAATCCAAGAATCTTTGGAAGACCGAAGACAGCCCAGAGGCCTGGAGAGCTGCTCAACCCCTCTGAAGAAAGTGTCTAATTTGCAGAAACATAAACAAGTGATTATTCGGGATATGGAATTTAGCCTGTAAGTCAGCAAACGAGCGTATTTGCAACCCATCAAAGAGGTCAGATATCTGCTGTATGCCTGATTGGCTCCACACAGAGAGGTCCAAATTAGATATCCATTGGGAAAGGTATATTAATGGGCATTTCATTAAGGAACAATGATACACTTTATATACCTTAACTGCTTTGCTCCATATATGAATCATATGCCTAGTCGTAGGTAAAGAGCAGAGGTCAGTTTGCGAACCTACTAAAACACCCAGTAAGGCAGCTTTAATAACTGATCGAAAGGTATGGATACTCTCTATTTGTTTCCACTGAGTTTTAGCCTTCGGGTCCCAACAATTCCTAATAGCTGCCAGGGCAGCAGCCATGTAATACAGATAGATATTTGATACACCTAAGCCACCCCTACACACATGGGTAGTCATTAAAGATTTAGAAATGCAAGCTCTTTTATTCGCCCATACAAATTTAAGAAGTGTGGATTGTAAATCAGTAATAACCCTCAATGGTATTTGTAGAGGGATAGTTCTCAAATAGTAAAGAATCTTCGGCATGAGCCACATCTTTACTAGGTTTATCCTACCCCCCCCATATAACATCAGAGACCTGCTAAATTTGAGCCTTAATGGAGGAGCAGAGATCTTTAAAGTTAAAGGCAACTATATTCGCTGAGTTAGCCATAAGTTTAATGCCTAGGTAAGATATATGGCCTTCCGCCCATCTCAATGGAACCAGTTTAGAAATGTGTTTAAGAGATTTAGAAACGTGAATCGGTAACATTGCAGATTTGGAATCATTAATTTTATAATAAGATACTTTACTGAAGGCGACTATACTTGCCAATACATGGGGAAGAGATTGAACTGGGGAGGTTACAGTCAAGATCACATCATCAGCATACAGTCCAATTTTATGCTGCACATTACCGACGGAAATACCTATGACATTCTGGTGAGATCTTATAGACAAAGCAAATGGCTCCATTATCAAAATGAAGCTTAGCGGTGAAAGGGGGCACCCCTGTCTTGTACCATTTGACAAGCAAAAGGATTTGGAGATTATCCCTGATATGAAAATCTGGGCCGAAGGTAAGGTATACATTGACATTATAGCTCTATGGATCCACCCCACAAACCCAAATTTAGTAAGGACCTTTGACAGGAAGCCCCAATGAACCCTGTCAAAAGCCTTTTCGGCATCCAAGGAGAGGCACACAGTGGGTACAGAAGAAGACTGAGCAATGTGAATTAAGTCTATCATTCTCCTAGTACCGTCAGTAGCTTGTCTGTGCTTTACAAACCCGACTTGGTCTACATTTATTAGTGAGCGAAGGAGAGGGTCCAACCTAAGGGCCAAGATTTTTGCAAACAATTTCAAATCAGTATTCAACAGAGATATTGATCTAAAATTACCTGGGGATGTTGGCGGCTTCCCAGGTTTTGGAATGCAATAATTGTAGCTGCCAGCATTTCCTTAGGGAAGGAACCCGCTTGTACTGAGGCATTAAACACTTGGGCCAAAGCGTATGATAAGAGGTCAGGAAAAGTTTTATAGTACTCTCCTGGAATCCCATCAGGACCCGGGGCTTTCGAGGTTTTAATAGTTTTTATAGATTTCCCTATGTCTTCTACTGATACAGGAGCATTTAAGGATTCTGTTTGTAAGTCATCTAGCTTTGGGAGATCTAGTCCGCGAAGGAATTTCCTCAATCAGCTTGTCTGCAGGCTGGGGAACCTTCTCATCTGTGTTTAAATTGTATAACTTTTCATAATATGCAACGAATGCATCAGCAATATCCACCGGATTATGAACTTTGCCTTTTGTAGGGTGATCAATGAAACCTATTGTACCTCTGGCCTGATATTTTTTAACTCTCCTAATAAGTGTAGCCACAGCTTTTTCTCCAGCTACATAGAAATGTGCCTTCATCCGTTTCAAAGCCAATTCGTATTTGTACAACATCAATAAGTGGAGCGGTTTATGAAGTTCTCTAATCTGGGCAGCAATTTCAGCATTAGGCTTCAACTTTTCAAGTGCTCCAGGTGATATAACGGAGTCAGTATGGAGTGTTTACACAACTCTCTCTGCTTCTTTTCGAAAGCTGCTAATTTAATACATTTTCCACGTATAACTGCTTTGTGGCAGCACCAAAGTGTGGATGCAGAAATTTCAGGAGATGAATTAATTTCAAAGTAAATTTGAATAGCTGCTACTAAAGTTTCCTTGTGTTTAGGCATATTAAGAAAATATGTATTCATACGCCATGGTCTATGGTTTTGAAAATTATATTGTTCTAAAACAGTGAGTAAAATTGGTGCGTGATCGGACCATGTAATATGACCAATAGAAGTGGATTCCACTGCATGCACCAATTCACTATCTATAATAAACATATCTATTCTCGTATAATAATTATGGGTATGGGAGAAGTAAGTCTAATCTCTTTCCCCAGGGTGTAAGTATCTCCATATATCATGCAGGTGTTCTTCTCTCAGTAACTGTGCTATGGAGGGTTTGCCCCTACCAACCACATTCCTAGACTCCATGTCAGGATAAGATGTAATATTAAAATCTCCACACATTATAAGGGATCCCTGTTTGACCTTATTTACGAATTTAAGAAGCTTATTAAGAAAAGAGATTTGTCTTTGATTGGCGGTATATACCCCAACTAAGGTGTATGTTTTGTTATTGATATCACAGGTGATAATCAAGTATCTCCCTTGTGCATCTACCCATGAATCCCTATAGGAAAGGCCAGTGTATCCTTAATTGCTAAGAGCACCCCAGCTTTCTTACTCTCATTATTTGCAGTGAATATATGAGAAAAACGGGCATGTGAACATTTAGGCGGGGCAGAATTTTTGAAGTGAGTTTCTTGGACACAGATAATGTCACTCTTTGATTGTAAGGCTTCCTTCCACAAACTAGATCTTTATATGGGCTATTAAGTCCATGAGCATTCAGGGAGAGAATTTTAAACACCATCTTAAACAAGTAAAATCAAGGCGTACCTGATCCATAAAGAAAAAGTTGTAAGGATTAGTACCAGTCATATTACAGAAGACATCACCACCACAACAAATAAACAGCATATAAAAACAGTATGCAACAAAGCCACACATTAGATGTGTTAGCCAAAGGAGTGAGGCCATAATACTGGAATATAAGTATAAAGCCATACACATACACCTATGAACCTCAAACAAAGTGTGATCGGGGGGTATTTAAAGAAGCACTAAAAGTGCACAGGCAGAGAGGACACTCCGCAACTATAGGGACTCGTATTCACAGTATCAACGTATAAAAGGCTTGCCATAACAGTTATAAGAACATATCTTGTCAAGCGTCCCACTGGTGGGAGGGTTAACAGGAGGCAAAAACATCAAGATAAGTCAGGCACGGAAGAAAGAACAAGAGCTACTCCTAACTGTCCTTGCCCTTCTATCTTGTACAACAGCTTCCACAGCCTGACCGTAGGTACCACCTGAAAAGAAAATACGCATTCTACACACGCAAAAGAAAATGTACCAAAGAGTAATCTCACGGCCGGTACTTCCCGCCATTCCTCCTCAATCCTTGCTGGACCACGAGGAGAAGTTCCTTGAGCAGATGGACGAGGAGAAGAAGAGGGAGGTAATAAGTTTCAATACTTGATGGCTTTCTCCGCCTGTGCCGGAGAAGAAAGAACATGGAGAGACCCATCCTTGTGGACCAGAAGTTTAACCGGAAAGCCCCAGCGATATGGTATGCCACGGTCTCGGAAGAGTCTTGTAGATGCTGCAAATTCCCTCCTTTTAGCAAGTGGCAGCTGATAAATCAGTGAAGACTGTGATATCCCTGCAGGCATCCGGCAGGAGAGAAGGCTGTTTGAAACGTTTCATGAAGGCCTCCTTTATATGAAAGAAATTAAATCTGGTGATAACATCCCTGGGTAGTGAGGGAGCCACAGACTTAGGTTTTGGCAGTCTGTGAATGTGGTCAAGCACCTTCTCCATTTCAGAGACATCTGGTAGCAGAGCAGAGACTATGTCCACTACATACTTATACAGTTGGCCATTAGAAATTGATTCCGGGATGCCCCTTAGCCTCACATTCTTTCTGCAAGAGCGATCTTCTGCATCAGCGAGTTTAGAGGCCTGTCACTCCAGCTCATCCTCCATACTGCTTATTTTATCAATAAGATCGTTGTGCGACCCAGTGAGCTCAGTCATCTTAGATTCTAAGCGATCCATATGATCACCGTTGCTTTGTATATCAGATTGTAGTGTGTGAAGCATAACTTAAAAGTCATCCTGAAGAGATTTACGTAGTGTAGATAACATATGTGCCATTGTTTCTTCCATCAGGGATGTTGTTGGGGTCTGAATGGGACTACAAGTGCCACCACTGCTGCTGCTTTCAGCTGGTGAGGAGCACGCCATGGTAGTTTCAGAGCGCAGGCTATGCTGAGGCGTATTTCCCTCAGGAGGGTGGAAGAATTCTGTCAGCTTTTTAGGCTCCTTAACCTTACTCGTACGTCCCATATCTCATATCATGCAAACAAGCCGTATAGCCTTAAAATAGTTGAAATGGATAGCGCCGCAGTTTTCTCCATAAATGGCGGAGTACAATCACTGCATGGTCATTACATATATGTTAGAGGAGGACCAGCCGCCATGCTGGATAGAACTTAGCGCCGCTGAGCTGCTGTGTGCCCCCTTGCAGGGTCAGGCTGATGGCAGATGCAACACACAAATGCTTCCCTATCGGGAGATGTACTGCACAGTCTATTTACTAAAGACCAGAGGCTCTAGACCAGGGCAATGCACGACCCTTGAGGTGATGTGGGTGAGCAGCAGGCCACGAGCTGTGACTCCTTGAGCCTCACAAAATGGCGGCCGCGCTTTATAACTTTCGTCAGGACTAGGTTATGCCACTCTGGCGGTACTCACTGTCTCCAGGGTGATGTCCAGCACCTTGTGCAGCTTGCGGTTTGTGTGTTGCACCGTCCGGCGTCACTATGGGACTTCCGGTGCAGCGGGAGTGCAGCCCGCGCACTTCCGGTCAAAATCGAGGTTGGGGATCCAACGAGGGCACAAGGCCCAAATCTTAAAAATGCTTAGAACTGGCCGAGACCGGTACCAAAATGACTCCCAGAGCAGCGGGGATCCAGTAATAGAGTATGATTCGTCCATCGCCCCTCCAGAAGGGCAGATGTTGGCGGATTATCAATTGCTCATCAGAGCTCTGCAGGAACACGTCCGTCCTCAGCTAAATGCAAGCCACGCCCACGGTGTGCTTTAACTTGAAGAAGGCACCCGCCTGGTCCCGAAACGTGTTTGTGTTCAATACACCAGTAATTTTAAAAAAATCCTTTAAAATTATACCTTGCAGACCAAAGTTTTATTCTACATGACGAGCAGCGTCTACATCTACCAATTTTTGCTATTTCTGGAACAAAAGCGGAAGCTAGTATGGGGCAGTATGTGCAGACCAAGGGGTATAACGGGAAGTTAGTCAGAGATGTACCTCTCAAGTAAGGTCTAATTTGTGAAGCAGCACAGATCTGGTGCTCACGCACATGCCAACACCCCCCCCCCCCCCGCCCCCACTCCCCCATAATGGCCCTGGATTCAATTGAAAGTTGAGGGGATTTAATCTACAAAAAAAAGAAGAAAAAAAAAAAAAGATAAAATTAATTATATCTTAGGCAATTGCAGCCGTGCCCTAGACACAGGGCCTCCAGTGCCATGTGAAATTCGGTCCTGACCACTTGATTTTTATGATCAAAAATATTTGAGGATGCCAATAGCCAGTGGCACATAGGCTCTGAAATCACAAGAGGCGTAAGTTGAAGGTTAATGCAGAATTTTTGAAAGGTCGTCCCAATAACCATGTGCTATTTATAATGTTGGGCTCTTCTTATGTGACAGCCTTCATCACTGCTATCTTTATACAACCTATAGCTACACTCCTGGGAAACTAAGTGGCAAAATAAATTCAATATTTCAGGAAAACCAACTTCATGATTCATGTATGTTTCCCAGAAAGCAATGTGAATCCAACATCTTTCTGAAGCCCAAAGTGTAGTCTTATTTATAGATGAAATTAGATTGGGAGCTATAAAAGCAACAGTGCGTCACGTGACATTTTCCACCATATCTTCCAGTCTGGTTGTAATGATCTTAGATCTGGCTCTTTAAACGGCTATTCCGGTTTCGGCAAATAAATCTTGTTCTTTGTGATGGACACACAGGTGTAGGACTGATACCAGTTATAATAATTGTTACCTCTTTAGGCCAACAGCTTATTCTCCAAAATACACAGTAGTCATGCATGCTCGGCTCGACTGAACATGCATGTTTGTTTCAATGGGGAGAGGGGAATAAGCTGCTGCCAGATATACAGATTTTCATGCACGTTAGCTGGGTACCATGGTAGTGGCATTGGTTTCTCCCACTCTTTGTTTACCACCTAAACTTTCCATGGCTTAGTAAGGAAAAATCCTCTAGTTTATCATATCAGGCTATTGTTCAAACATGAGACACTGTAGATTTGAATTCTCTAATATTTACAATAGCTAGTCTTCACCTCACAAGCAATTAGCACGTACAGCGGACAACCAGCGACATGTGGTTTGCTTCTCATATCATCATTAACATTAACAGTAAGATTAACATTTCATTATCCATATAGCCGATTTAATAAGCGTTTATACACATGACCTAGATAATCCATAAAACATGATCCCATAAACATGACTGGTGTCACTCGCAGCTTAAAAACATTAGGAGGGTTGGGAGAGCTGTCTCAGGTCTTGAGCCAAACAGTACTTATAAAACAGTTGAGATAATTTATTTTGCTGAATAAAGTGTATTTATTGTTACATATACAGTATAAATACATTTACGGAATATGTTGGCAGTACATAAGCAACAGAAAATAAATATATCCTGTCCTGTCTGATCCGGAAACTCTTTCACAATAAAATCTTTGGGAAAGTATTTTCTGCAGGAGTGGATATAGACAGCATAAAGCCCCTTGTTATTATCCAGTTCAGGGCTGGCCTTAAGGCAGCAGGTGGAAGAGGGCCCTGAGCTTGCTCCCTTCCCCTGCTTTTTTCAGAAGCGCCCGGGTCCGGCGAATCAGCAGCTACCTTTCCGCCCTTCTTCTCTCAGTGGCGTCGCTACCGCTGTAGCAGCCATAGCGGCAACACTGGGCATGAGGGTACCCGTGCCGCCCAGCGACGCCACATTCAATAGTATCTGCGTCCTTAGGACGCAGATACTATTGAATACTATAGCAGAGCAGGGAGGTATCTCCCTGCTCTGCTATCTACTAGCACCACTGTAGCTCCCTGAAAGAGCGGAATCCTCGTACGGCCGGGGATTCCGCTCCTGGATGGAGCGCTTGATGTCTCTATCCTTATATAGACAGAGACATCAGGGGTTTCTCCTGGAGTGGAATCCCCGGTCACAGCGTCAGCAACGCTGTGGATGAGGATTCCGCTTCAGGAGTTGCCCCTGATGTCACTGTCCATATATGGACAGAGATATCAAGTGCTCCATTCAGGAGTGGAAAACCCGGTCAAAGGAGGAATGTGAGGCACTAGCTATACGGGGGAATCTGTGAATGGTGGGCTGATGGACATTTTACTGTGAGTGGGGGGCTGATGGTCATTTTACTGCGAGTGGTGGACCGATGGTCATTTTACTGCGAATGGCAGGCTGATACTCTAACATACCCGAAGAGTGTAGTGCTTGAGCCCGGAAACGTTGCTAAACTCTGTACTAGGCTACAGGATCATGCCGGCCTACACAAGTATCCCATCATGGAGCAGCTCAGTTCGTTGTGGGAACGGGGCCTAGATGAGTACTTTTGGGGGGGGGGGCACTGTCTACATGGGGAAGGTGGGGCTGTATGGCACAATCCAAAAGAGGGAGGTGGGGGGGATTTATGGCACCGTCTAGAAGGAGGAGGTGGGGGGGGGGGAGTATGGCACAGGCTACAAGGAGGAGGTGGGGGAGCATGGCACAGGCTACAAGGAGGAGGTGGGGGTAGTATGGCACTGTCTACAAGGAAGCTGTATGGCACAATCTAAAAGGGGGGGGGATGTGTGTGCTAGCCAGGGGAGGGGAGCATTATACTGTGGGAGGCACTACAGAGGGCAATATACTGTGTGTGGCACTTAGGGGGCATAATACTGTGTCCTTGAAGGGGTTATAATATATTATATTAATAAATATTATTATTATAATACTAATAAATATTATTATTATAATACTCTAAGGGGGCACTAAAGGGGAATTATACTATGTTGGGGCACTATATAGGGCATTATACTGTGGGGGGCATTATACTTTTTTTATGATGGGGTGGGATAATTTTGCATGGGGCGCCATCTTTCCTAAGGCCGGCCCTGATCCATATTGTCAATAGTGGTGCTCATCAGAGAGTCCTTACAAGTCCTTCAATGGTGTGCAAATTATTACAATATGGTGTAAACTGTAATGCAACATCTAGATGGTTTTGTGCTCCTGTGCAGCTGCGCAGAATGCACATATGCTAGGTCTGCACATTTTCATGACCTTAAAGGGAACCTGTCACCAGCATTTCACCTATTGAACTTTACTTATCCCAAACTGTCCGCCGCTATAAAAAGTTAATTGCTGTTATCGCCTCTCCTAAACTCCTCCTCCGACTGTAAATAACGGTCTGCAAACATTTTGCAACCTTTTATCGTAATGGTCCGGTATCCCTTTGTGCACACACCCCACAAGAGGACATCAATGCACTAGCGTGGGATTTTGTGTGCTGGGACAAGGTGAGGAACTGTCAAACAAAAGTAAGTAGGCAGGGTAAACTCGTAAAGACTTGAGGAATGAAGATATGACTCTTTTATGCTCATTAGCATATGGTGTGGGAACACTAAAAAAACTGAAGACTAAAGCTATAGAGCCGACTAAGAAGACAATTATAGGTTATATAGAAATGATTTTTTTCACCCACTACCATTAGGTAGTGCTGGTTTAATAGGTGAAACGCTGGTGACAGGTTCCCGTTGAAGGAAATATCACCAGGCAACATTTTAGTAAATGCTGGAAGTTTTTACAGAGCATCAGAACTTGTCCCTATAAAATTAAAGGGGCTGCCTGGGCACACGGCGGTTTTTCATACTGATGATCGGTGGAGGTCTGACACCTGGACCAAATACTGATCAGCTGTTTTGGCTACCTCCGGGCACCCAGATGTTATGCAGTGGTCGGTGGTGGAAGATGATGCCTCCGGTCCCAGTATAGCGGCTTTGTTACAGTACTGCAGCTCTGCTCCGTATTCAAGTGAATAGAATCAGAGCTGCAGCAGTGTTGCTATACTGTGGTCATATACTGATGACATATCCAGTGGATAGGGCATCTTTAGGAAAACCCGCCCGGTGCCCAGACAACCCCTGATATATCTGCCCCACAAATGCCCCACACATGAGCACCACAAGACAATAATGTCGTGAAAGTCAATGGCTCAAAATATATTAGACTGAAATTTAGACAAGTGTTCCAACAGACACTCATGCCAGGCACTTTATCCAGCATCCTAATCAGGATATGTCGTACCGATATATATCGAGAGAGGAGAAATAACACACAGACGCTGCTGGTATGCTCAAAAATACTCCTCTGGGGGTTTATTTCCAAACTCAATTACAATACTATCATTCAGAAGGGGTGTAGGCTTAAAGGGAATGTGTTGCCAGAAAAACATGTTTTTTTAAAAAAAATTAAACATTTAGTGTGTGGGTGATTAAACATTGTTCAAATTTTTTTTATTTTTTTGCACGAGTCCAGGAAATATTATAAATTATTTCTAATTTATAATACTACCCATTTTTGGTCACTAGATGGAGCTGTTCCCAAAATTGCAGCATTGCAACATTGGGTTAAAAGCCCTCGCTCTAGTGAGCTCTCAGCATTCCCCCCTCCTTTATCCTGGCTAGTGCCGGGATAAACGAGGGGTTTGAACGATGTAACCTCCTACACTGTGTGTCGCCATTTTTTGAGCTAACCCACAGTGTAGTAGGTTTACATACAGTAGTAAACACACACAAACACGAACATACATTGAAATCTCTTACCTGCTCCTGCCGCCGCGGCTCCCTCCGGCCCGTCCGCTCCGTTTGCTGCCGCTGGTGCAAGTGCACAAATCCGGAAGCCGCGACCGGAAGTAGTAATATTACTGTCCGGCCGCGACTTCCGGTCCACAGGAAAATGGCGCCGGACGGCGCCAATTTCGAATAGGACTGTGTGGGAGCGGCGCATGCGCAGTTACCACACAGACGCCGTACACTGCAGTCAATGGGACGGGAGCCGTTCGCAGTCCCTATGGGACTGTGGCTGCCGTATTCCATGTCTGTATGTGTCGTTAATCGACACACACAGAAATGGAACAAAAAATGGCAGCCCCCATAGGGAAGAAAAAGTGTAAAAATAAGAAAAAGTAAAACACAAACACACAAATAAATATAAACGTTTTTAATAAAGCACTAACATCTTGAACATATGAAAATTTTTTTGGGTGATGACACTGTTCCTTTAAGGTTAATCAATCAGAGACAATGTAACAATATTTGTTATTCAGCCAATTACAGACACACGATACATTCCAGATACATCATTATAATTCTTCCCACGTCAGGTTTGCAGGTGGCCTTATCTCTCTTGGCAAGAATATTCCTGTAAGATGGGGGAGGCACTCCCACAAACATATTTGCCACCCTTCCATCTCACTCCCTGTGCCCTCTCTCCAAGCTTCGTATGGGAACCAAGGTCAAAGATAACTAACTAAGAAACATACGAAATCAACAGTAATATACTTGTCTTAAAGGAACAATGACTTTCTTATTCACTACAAAAGAACCAAGATGGGAACTCCAGACAAGAAGGCCGCTGTACGAAATTAAATCATGAAAACATTATTATAATCACTTTCATATAATACATATCTTAGTAATTCGGCATTCGGCTTGATAATTCATAATGTAATTTCACACAGAGAATATAAGCAAATAAATCATCCTTCACAAACCCCCCATTTTCTCTTATTAAATTACAGAAATTATATATGATGATTGTAAACCTCAAACAATATATCAATAGGGCGACAACTAATAATATACCGTGTTTCCCCGATAGTAAGACACCCCCGATTGTAAGACGTATCGGGGGTTTCAGGGGGGTCGGCTAATATAAGCCGTACCCCGAAAGTAAGACATATGTCTTACTTTCGGGGAAACACGGGGGTATTGCCGCCTCCTGCCCACTTCCGTGCCGCCCCCCTCTCCATACGTCACCGCGCCGTCCCCTGCACTTGTCAATGCCGCCTCCTGCTTAAAATACGGTAATGCACACAGTATTAATCATACATCAGTAAAACATACACACTGGCATACTGGGGTATCATCTGCTGTATGTAACCCAGTGGGTATCAGCAGGTGTAACACTGGATTAAATACAGCAGGTGGTACTGTATCACACTGGGTTAGATACAGGTATAGGTACAGGTTTGCACTTTGCTGTGCCCACATGAGCTGTTTGACGGCTTAGGACGCGCCTATGCAAATTTACTCGGGCACGTCCCTACTCCAAAGAAACCTCCCCCCCCCCCCGCCCGTCACAGAAGGTAAAATGCATATAAACTAAAAAAACACATTTTACACAGTTTTTTTAGCTGTCAGTGCCCCTTTAACTGCGGGATGCGGACGGTTAGAGCGGGATGAGCGGAGGGATGTGGAGGCCGCGGGAGCAGCAGTAATGTTTTCCGTGGTCCATCAGGACCATGGACAACATACAAAAACACGCTGTGTGGGATACTGTATGGAGCTGTAACCCTATGGGAGACTGTGATACGGAACCACAAGCAGTGCTTATACCGTATGCTATATTTTTGCCCCTAGACATGAGCGCTTCCGATTCCAGTGGTAAAAGGAAGAGTTACACCGTGGAGTATAAAAAAGCGATTGTCGAAGAATCTTGGGGCAAAAATGTAGTGCAGTTCTGCAAGGAGAAAATGTTTGATCACCGACTGGTCCAAAAATGGCGTGCAGAATACACTAACCTGAGTGAAAAAGTGGAGAGCGGAATGGCTAAAAAGCGCAAGATTGGATGTGGTTGGCAACCAATGTATACAGAGCTGGAAAGCCTGGTCTCTGAGTGGGTTGCAGACAGGAGAGCAAAGACATTGGTGGTGACCAGGGCTCAGATTCAGGAATATGCACTTGCAGTGTCGCCACAGTTTGACATTTCCCCTGAACAATTCAAGGCATCACAGCACTGGGTGGATAACTTTCTTGAACGCAATGACCTGTCTTTGAGAAGATCCACAACCCTCTTTAGGTTGGAAGATGCTGAGATTGTTAAACGTGCATTAGCCTACAAGAAGTTTGTGGATGACATTGACTTCTCTAAATACAGTCTTTGCAACATGATCGCCATGGATGAAACTGCCGTGTTCATGGGCCAAGCAGCTCAAACCACCATTGATCAACGAGGTGCCTCCTCAGTGTACGTTCCCTCCACCGCTTATGAAAGTGCACGTGTCACCTGCATTTTGACGATTCGTCTGGATGGCACTAAAGCAACACCGCTACTCATTGCAAAGGGCAAGAAGGAGAAGATTGAGCGGGTTTCTGGCATTTATGTGCTGGAAACTGAAAAAGCCTGGGCCACACAAGATGTTATAAGAAAGTGGCTTGATTTAATGCTGCCGCTTGTAATGCGCGGGAACAAACCATGAAAAACTTCCTTCATGAGCGGAGAATCGACCAAATCATGATTCCTGCAGGGATGACGGCTTATCTTCAGACTCTCGATATCGCCATTAACAAGCCGTTCAAGGACTATCTGCGTGTGGAAATCAATGACTACATTGAAAACCGAATGGAGAGAAATGTACGTGGGAACTTTGTGAAGCCCAGACTGCCAGAGATAGTTAACTGGGTGAAGAATTCTTGGAATAAGATCACTAACACCTGCGTTGCAAATGCACTGCGGGCTGGCTACCTAGAAAAAGCCTGCTCATTTCAGGACAGTGCCGTTGCTACCCATGAGAAATATGGGCCAATGATTCGGCAAGAAATGTCGTCCCGAGAGTCCCAAGAAAATCCACAGGAACCTAAGAGTGTGGATGTTTATGATGATATTCCTGAGGATGATGACATGGTTGTCATGGAATAAATCTGTTTTATCTTCCAGTATTCCACTGTTCGTTCTTACCATTTTTCATTGTTTTACATGTTATGCAATGTTGTAACAAGACATTCTTGGCACTTCCTTTTATAAAACTGTTTTGTGGTGAATACAATACTGTTCAGGTTGTTAATAAATGTTAATTTTATGGTTAAAAAAAATAATTCGACAATTTTTTTCCAATATAAGACATACCCCGAAAGTAAGACATAGTGGGGCTTTTGGGGATAAAAAGAAAGTAAGACACTGTCTTACTTTCGGGGAAACACGGTAGTATAATTTTTGGTCTTTGCTTTACTTTTATCTTTGCTGATGTCATCAAGACTTGGCTTTGTCCTTCTCATCTGTCAGACAAACCGTCTCTTTTAGTATACAACACCGGGCTGTACTGTGAGCCTGGGGTGAGTTCCCACGTAGACGGATTAGTGGAGTTTTATTGTGACTACCACAAACCCTCCGCATCTGTCCTCTTCCTCCGGTAAGATGCTTGTCTGCACGGCTGCTTAGAATTGTGACACTGCCTTCAGTTCATGACAAGCGCGTTGTACTGGCTCAGGCTGCGCCTGCCGCATCTCGTTGATGGAGCTCATCATGTTAAAGTCTTTTAGTTCAGGTTTACTGGCACTTGCTGGGGACCCAACCCAAATGTTAAAATAAATGCTAATCTGGTGATAACATCAGCTACGTAATATAAAAATTATTCTAAGTACATACAATAACAATATCAGGCACTTGACCCCTTCCCGCACCTTGACGTAACTGCACGTCGATGTGTGCAGTAAGTTCGCGCACCTTGACGTGCAGTTACGTCTGTGCTTTGACAGTTAACCTCCGCGCGGCGCTACACCGCAGCGGCGGTTAACTGTGCAGGGTGTCTGCCCTGTATTCCCCGTTGCCGATCAGCGGCCCATCGCCGCTGATTTCAGCAGTTAACCCCTTAATTGCGGCATTCGATTTTGAACGCAACAATTAAGGTATTCAGCGCCGATCGGCAACCCCCATGTGAAATCACGGGGGCTGGCGATGGTACCCATGGCAACCGGACGCCAGACAATGGCTTCCGGGCTGCCATGTATAGAAGCCTATGAGGACCAGCCGGAGGGTGGTCGTCGTAGGCTTCCTGTCAGAGTGACTGTCACGTCACAATGACAGTTGGAATGCATTACACTACGTAGGTAGTGTAATGTATTCCAGCAGCGATCAGAGCTGCAAGTCTAAGTGTCCACTAGTGGGAGAAGTGAAAAATGTAAAAAAAAAAAGAAAAAAAATGTTTTAAAAAAAGTGTAAAAATAAAAGTTATAAGTGACATAAACAAGAACTGCTTTTTTTCCTATAGTAAGTCTTTTACTTTAGGAAAAAAATTAACACTTAAAAAAAGTACCGTACCATATTTGGTATCACCGCGTTCATAACGACCCCAACTATAAAACTATAATATTATTTTTCCCGCACGGTGAACATCGCAAAAAAAAGAAACTAAAAACAATGCCAGAATCACTATTTTTTGGTCACCATCCCTCCCAAAATACACAATAAAAAGTGATCAAAAAGTCACATGTACGACAAAATAGTATCGATACAAACTACAACCCGTCCCGCAAAAAAACAAGCCCTTACACAGCTTTTTTGACTGAAAAATAAAAAAGTTATGGCTCTCAGAATATGGTGACACAAAAATTTTTTTATTTTCTAAATAAGTTATTTTATTGCGCAAACTCTGCAAAACATAAAAAAACCTATATACATATGGTATCGCCGTAATCGTACCGACCCGCAGAATAAAATATAATGGTCATTTATAGCCCAGGGTGAACGGCGTAAAAGATAAATAAAAATCATTGTCAGAATTGATGGTTTTTGGTCACCTTGCTTGCCGAAAAATTGAATAAAAAGTGATCAACAAAATCGCATGTACCCCAAAATGGTACCAATGAAAATTACAGATTGTCCCGAAACAAATAAACCCTCACGCAGCTCTGGTGGTGAAAAAATAAAAAAAAGTTCCGGCTCCCAGATTATGGCGATGCAAAATGTGCAGAGCGTTCCAAAAGCGGATAGGATCGGGTGCCATTCATAAGTGTGACACTGGCCACATATCTGCGGATTATTATTTACCCCATTATTATACCCTCTTATTATGCCCCTGATACTGGTACTCTGCCCAGCCTACATATGCCCCCACATTATAAACTGAAATAGCAACAAAACGCCAGAGTTACTACTAAGCTAAATCTGCGCTACAAAAGCCAAATGGCGCCCCTCCCTTCTGAGCCCTACAGCGTGCCCAAACAGCCGTTTACGTCCACCGATATGGCATCGCCATACCCGGGAGAACCCGGTTAATATTTTATGAGCAGTGGCATAGCTATAGGGATCGCAGCGGTCGCAATTGCGACCGGGCCCCGAAGCCAGGGGGGGCCACGGCCCCCCGCACCGCATCAATAAAAAGTTACTATAGTAACTCGGGCCGCGGGCCCCTGTTACTATAGTAACAGACTGTACTTACCTTCCTGGTTCCGGATCGCAGCGGAGGTCCTGACGTCAAGCGCTGTGCGCAGCGCATGACGTCACAGCGCTATGCGCCGTGCACAACATCGAGAGGACAGGACCTCCGCCGCGGCTGAAGAGGAAGGTAAGATTAGTAGCCCTGACTGCTAAAGCTGACTGGCGGGGTCCGACTCCCGGGACCCGCCAATCAGCTGTTTTGAAGGGGCTGCAGCACTCGTACGAGAGCTGCTTCCCCTTCATTCCGGTCACACTGTGAATCGGAGTCGGCGATTCACAGTGTGAGCGAGTAAGTGAAATGAAGGGGAAGCAGCTGTCGTATGAGTGCTGCAGCCCCTTCAAAACAGCTGATTGGCGGGTCCCGGAGACGGACCCCGACACATCAGCTATTGATGGCCTATCCTGAGGATAGGCCATCAATGTTTAGGGACTGGATAACCCCTTTAAGCCTATGATGTAGCAGGCTTAGAGGGCCCATGAGACAGGATCACAGATTGTGTAATGCGGTCTGCTGGGCCCTGTATCTAAGCCAATCACATGATAGGCTTAGATACATGGCCCATGTGTGATCCTGTCTGATGGGCCCTGTATATAAGCCTACCACACTGTAGGTTTAGATACAGGGCCCCAGCACACAGTAATCTTATACTGTATAAGATTACTGTCTGCTGGACTCTGTATCTAAGCCTACCTTGTGGTAGGCTTAGATACAGGATCCCACAGACCATATCACACATGGGCCCTGTATCTAAGCCTAACACATGTGTTACTAATCGTTGTTTTTTTTTTGTGTGTTTTCTTACAGGTTCGGTTGTTGGACTACGTCGGATACCAGGACTACTTCGATGACGGCTTTTTTTATTATGAAAAATATATAGAAGGGAAACCTCCAGCTCACCTTTTGGCAGAAAGTCAGCTGCCCGCTGCGCCCGGATCCTCGTGTCGGCACACGTTGGTTTGAAGTAGGAAAGAGAGTGGATGGGATCCAGCGCAAAGAAACAATTCCTAGAAGGTTATAGTTAAAATGGAGACTTGTTCCAATTTTATTTGATAATGAAGTAAAACCGGGAATCAATGTCCCACAGAAGAAAGGTGGATGTTTGGAAAGAATACGCTGCCAACGCGTTTCAGACGATCTCCTCATCCTTAGTCATGGCTGAAGTGGATGTTCTGACAGCAAGGTTAGGGTTTATATCCGGTCCATCACAGGTGATGTTTAATTGCGGTTCACTCTGATTACTTTGGAACGCAGAGAGAAAGTGGAGAGGAATTGACACGTGTCACGTCGTGAGAACGAACCATATATATGAAGCGATGCCGGGTATCATGGAACATATTAGGTAAGTAAAAAAGGCATTTTTTGATACTTGTCAATGGCAATTATATTTTATAATAATGTTTGAATTGTCAAATAGTATATTATTCTTTGAACAAAATGGTAGTTGCTGTTTGGACCGGAGATAAGCCCTGCAAATTATAAAAACCTGCAAAGCGGAGATGATATATGGGTATAGAAAACTGTGTGAATATGATGTATTGAAAAATTTATAAAAATTGTTGTAAAATATAATATAAAAAGTGACTAACATTGACGCACAGTTCTATGTATAATAAACAATTTCATTTGTGTTACGTAGATTCGAAGTTACGGACATACACAGTAATTGTATATGTGTGTTAATATGATATAAGCATAAATGTAAATATAATTCCGGGGCAGAAAGGAGTCTAGTACGATAGACTAATCGTTATTAGTAGGATAATCATGATAGTCCGAATAAATTCAAAGTGATTGTATTTTGGTGAGGACTGATATCTATGATTTGCCTTGTTTTGTCGGGAACCTGTGATAATTACAGATACATTAATGTACTTGGAAGGTACTCAATTATACTGAAAAAGATCTCTGACAGTCTGTAATTGCGAACTAATTTATTTATGTTGTTATTAGATGCTTGCGAGTTTTTGGCTTGGTTGGGTACCTTTTTCATTGGGTTGCTCATGAGATTTATGTACAAGCTGTATGTTTACATTTTGTTAGTGTCCGTTCTAATAATGGAACATGAGCTCTTTTTTAGGTTTAATCCGTGAGGATGTCTGGTTTTTAGGCGATAGATCCAATAAGCCTCTCGTCCCAATGTTTTACGTTTTAAATTTCCTCCCCGTTTGGGTGAGTGTACTTTTTCAATAGCATAACATTTTAACGAATTAGATCTATTATGGCAGTGAATGAAATGTTTAGCTGCACTAGATATATTCGTAATGTTGGGATTCCTTATGTAGCCTAAATGTTCCAAAATTCTAAGTTTGAATTTGCGGCTTGCGCAGCCTATGTATTTTAGATTATACACTGTACATTCCAGAGCGTAAACTACTGCTTCACTATTACAATTGATGTAATTTTTTATAGGGAAGCTGTGTGTATCAGTGGAATCCATGAAGGTTTTTCTAGGAGAAACATAGGAGCATATTTTGCACGGGTGTGTGCCGCATTTGAAGAAACCCTTTTCTTCCAACCACAAAGTTTTAAGTTCGTCTGGTTGTAACATAGAAGGGGATAAGACATTACCTATAGTAGGGGCTTTACGAGCTACAACTCTGCAGCCGTTTTTCAGGATGTTTTCCAAAGTTTGGTCTTCCATGAGAATTGGTAGATGTTTAAGAATAATATCCTTTATTTTTGAAAATTGATTGCTATATTGGAGAATAACAGTTGGTTTGTTTGTATCAAGTACTGTGGATTTATTGATATTGGTTAGCATATTTTCCCTACTTTTTTTTTAGGTAATTGAGGCAGCTCGTTTGAGTGTCCAGTTGGGGTACCCTCTGTTTTGTAATATTTTGGAAATTGTTTTCTGTTCCGCTACATAACTAGGTTCAGTGTTGCAATTGCGTTTAGCCCTATTCATTTCACCAACGGGAATAGATATTATTGTTTGTTTGGTGTGGTTGCTCTTTGCATGAAGGATGGTGTTCCCCGAAATGGGTTTTCAGTGTGTTTTAGTGTATATTGTTTCACCCACAGTCCCTTTGAGTTCTAAATCTAGGAAAATTGTGTTATTGGAATGGAAGATATGGGTAAATTTAAGATTATCTGGTTTGGAATTGAGAGGGCTAATGAAAAAGGGAATGTCTGAAATTTGCCCCTTCCATATAAATAAGAGGTCGTCTATATAGCGACCGTACCCAAGATGTCCTAAGATCCTTCCAGAATGAAATGTGGTCCCAAGAATATATTTAGTTAAATTGTAATGTTATTTCATTATACACCAGCATACCTCATGCTGTGGCATATAAAGCACTGACACATCACCTATCCAAACATAGCCCATACAGTCACGAGCTTCAGTCATACATCTTGGATGTTTCAATGTTTTTGATGCAACACAATTACTTCCAATTCAACCACAAATTCTATTTACAACTTAAAGGTGTCTCAATGGGGGCCAAATTTTCACCCTCTCTGGCCAACTTAGTAATGGCATGGTGGGAAGAATTGTAATTTTTTTTCGGATAACAATGTATTCAACACGTACATACGCTGGTATGGTCGCTATATAGACGACCTCTTATTTATATGGAAGGGGCAAATTTCAGACATTCCCTTTTTCATTAGCCCTCTCAATTCCAAACCAGATAATCTTAAATTTACCCATATCTTCCATTCCAATAACACAATTTTCCTAGATTTAGAACTCAGAGGGACTGTGGGTGAAACAATATACACTAAAACACACCGAAAACCCATTTCGGGGAACACCATACTTCATGCAAAGAGCAACCACCCCAAACAAACAATAATATCTATTCCCGTTGGTGAAATCCATAGGGCTAAACGCAATTGCAACACTGAACCTAGTTATGTAGCGGAACAGAAAACAATTTCCAAAATATTACAAAACAGAGGGTACCCCAACTGGACACTCAAACGAGCTGCCTCAATTACCTAAAAAAAAAGTAGGGAAAATATGCTAACCAATATCAATAAATCCACAGTACTTGATACAAACAAACCAACTGTTATTCTCCAATATAGCAATCAATTTTCAAAAATAAAGGATATTATTCTTAAACATCTACCAATTCTCATGGAAGACCAAACTTTGGAAAACATCCTGAAAAACGGCTGCAGAGTTGTAGCTCGTAAAGCCCCTACTATAGGTAATGTCTTATCCCCTTCTATGTTACAACCAGACGAACGTAAAACTTTGTGGTTGGAAGAAAAGGGTTTCTTCAAATGCGGCACACACCCGTGCAAAATATGCTCCTATGTTTCTCCTAGAAAAACCTTCATGGATTCCACTGATACACACAGCTTCCCTATAAAAAATTACATCAATTGTAATAGTGAAGCAGTAGTTTACGCTCTGGAATGTACAGTGTATAATCTAAAATACATAGGCTGCGCAAGCCGCAAATTCAAACTTAGAATTTTGGAACATTTAGGCTACATAAGGAATCCCAACATTACGAATATATCTAGTGCAGCTAAACATTTCATTCACTGCCATAATAGATCTAATTCGTTAAAATGTTATGCTATTGAAAAAGTACACTCACCCAAACGGGGAGGAAATTTAAAACGTAAAACATTGGGACGAGAGGCTTATTGGATCTATCGCCTAAAAACCAGACATCCTCACGGATTAAACCTAAAAAAGAGCTCATGTTCCATTATTAGAACGGACACTAACAAAATGTAAACATACAGCTTGTACATAAATCTCATGAGCAACCCAATGAAAAAGGTACCCAACCAAGCCAAAAACTCCCAAGCATCTAATAAAAACATAAATAAATTAGTTCGCAATTACAGACTGTCAGAGATCTTTTTCAGTATAATTGAGTACCTTCCAAGTACATTAATGTATCTGTATTTATCACAGGTTCCCGACAAAACAAGGCAAATCATAGATATCAGTCCTCACTAGAGATGAGCGAACCGGGACAACCGAACCCGGTTTCGGTCCGAACATCCGGAAAAGTTCGGTTCGTAGCGAATCCGAACTTCACCGGGTTTGGCCGAACCCGTTTTGACCGAACCCGGTCAAAAATATTATACAAATCGGCAGCCACTTATCTCTATCAATCACTGATAGAGAAAAGAGGCTGCTGATTAAAAATAAAATAAAAAGCATTTCATACGTACCCGGTCGTTGTCTTGGTGACGAGTCCCTCTTCTTCCTCCAGTCCGACCTTCTTTTCTGACGCGGCAGCCTGTGATTGGCTGCAGAGGCCTCTGCATCCTGTGATTGGCTGCAGAGGCCTCTGCAGCCTGTGATTAGCTGCAGCGCTCACATGGGCTGTATCGTCATCCAGGAAGGTCGGGCTGGATGTCGAGAGGGACGCGTCACCAAGGCAATGGCCAGGAGACCGGACTGAAGGAAACAGAAAGTTCTCGGTAAGTTTGAACGTCTTTTTTTTTTACAGGTTACTCTATATTGTGATCGGGAGTCACTGTCCAGGGTGCTGAAACAGTTACTGCCGATCAGTTAACTCTTTCAGCACCCTGGACAGTGACTATTTACTGACGTCGCCTAGCAACGCTGCCGTAATGACGGGTGCACACATGTAGCCATCCGTCATTACGGGTAATATATTTTATAATGGGAGCACGGCTCGGAAAAACGATCGGCTGTGTTCATCTCTTTAAATACTCTGTGCTGCCTTAAAATCTGTGGACAGGTCAGGATCCTGTTTCTTTTAAATGCTGCTGGGGAACCCGCTCGATCCACTATATAAGGCTGCGCTACAGTGCAGAATTTAAAATAAACAGGATCCTGACCTGTCCATAGAGTTCAAGGCAGCACAGAGTATTTCAGGAGATGAGCGTGCAGATTCAGTGCTGCTGTGAACTCTGCTCTTACCATTACGTAGCTCAGTTGTACCTCTCCTCCACTCCTGTCCTCAATAACACCTTCACATGATTGGCAAGTCACCACGTAATGGTGCGGGGTGGTGACTTGCCAATCATGTGAAGGTGTTATTGAGGACAGGAGTGGAGGAGAGGTAACAGATTGAGAGCTACGTATTAGTAAGAGCAGAGTTCACAGCAGCACAGAATCTGCACGCTCCTCTCCTGAAATACTCTGTGATGCTGTGAACTCTGCTCTTACCATTACGTAGCTCTCAGTCTGTTACCTCTCCTCCACTCCTGTCCTCAATAACACCTTCACATGATTGGCAAGTCACCACCCCGCACAAGATCCGCACGCTCATCTCCTGAAATACTCTGTGCTGCTGTGAACTGTGTGTGTGTGTGTGTGTGTGTAGATGTTTGTGTGTGTGTGTTTTTGTATATGTGTGTTTGTGTATGTGTATATGGGTGTGTGTTTGTGTGTTTATGTGTGTGTGTTTGTGTATATATGGGTGTGTTTGTGTATATGTGTTTGTGTATATGTTTGTGTGTGTGTGTTTGTGTGTATATGTGTGTGTTTGTGTATATATGGGTCTGTTTGTGTACATGTGTTTGTGTATATGTGTGTGTTTATGTATATGTGTGTGTTTGGGTATGTGTGTTTTTGTTTGTATGTGTTTGTGTATATTTGTTAGTTCATGTATATGTGTGTGTGTGTGTGTGTGTGTATATCTTGTTGTGTTTGTGTATAACTGTGTATATGTGTTTGTGTATATGTGTGTGTGTGTGTGTGTGTGTGTGTGTGTGTATATGTGTGTGTTCGTGTATATGTGTGTGTTTGTTTGTATATGTGGGAGTTCGTGTATATGTGTGTGTGTTTGTCTGTTTATGTGTGTGTGTGTGTGTGTGTGTGTGTGTGTGTGTGTGTGTGTGTGTGTGTGTATATATATTGTTGTGTTTGTGTATATATATATATATGTGTGTGTTTGTGTGTGGTTGTTTGTTTGTGTGTGCGTGCGTGTATATATGTGTGTAGGTGAGTAGAAGTATTGTTATTGTTGACATTGATAACTGTTTTTTTATGTTGTTGCAGATTTTGATGTACCGATTGGACTACATCTTCGATTCGTTGGACTACGTTTTTTCAAATTTTAATAAAATGGTTAACGAGGGTTTTGTTGGGGATTTCTTATTTCAATAAAAAATAATTGTCTTTGTGGTTTTTTTTTAACTTTATTAGTGCCTAGATAATGGCAGTTGGCTGATTGACAGCGTCCATTATTAAGGCGGTACTTAGTGTTAGCCGGTGCAGAGGCTAGCACTAACCACCCATTATTACCCCGGTACCCACCACCACCAGGGGTGCCGGGAAGAGCTTGGTACGATCCAGTACCCGACCATCTGTTGTGATGGTCGGGTACTGGGGCGGCCGTAGGCTGGTATTATGAGGCTGGGAAGGGCCAAAAACAGTGGACCTTCCCACCCTTGTAATGCTAGGCTGCTGCTGCTGTGTTGTATCGGGCTGGTTATAAAAGTGGGGGGGACCCCACATCATTTTTTGGTGGTTAGTGTTAGCCTCTGCACCGGCCTCACCTTAGTAATGGATGTTGTCACTCAGACAGCGGCCATTACTAAAGTGGTAGTAATAAAATTTGAAAAGAAAAGACAAAGATATAGATAAAATATTTTATTGAAATAAAGCACCCCCAACACAACCCTCATTAACCATTTTATTGTAGAAAAAACGTCATCTAAGTAGTCCTCGAAACCGACGTAGTCCAAACACCAAACCTGTAAAAAAAACATGTCGTAGGCTTAGATTACGTTTAATGTGTGATACTGACTGTTATACCATGTATAGAAGCCTGCCGCGAAGTTGACTTAGATACAGGGCGCCAGCAGACAGTATCATACATGGCCATATAGACATATATACAAACAAACATACATGCAAACATACATACATACAAACATACATACATATATACAAACATACATATATACAAGCATGCACATATATACATGCAAATATACATACATGGAAACATACACACATATATACATACATACATGCAAACTATCATACATACACACACATACAAATGAAAACATACATACATACAAACAAACATGCAAAGATACATACATACATATATGCAAGCATGCACAAATATACATGCAAACATAAATACATGCAAACATAATTACATACATGCACATATATATATATAAACATACATGCAAACATACATGCAAAAATAAAAACATGCACACATACATACATGCACATATATACATACATACATACATGCCAACATACATACAAACATACATACATACATGCAAATACAGTGAAGGAAATAAGTATTTGATCCCTTGATGATTTTGTAAGCTTGCCCACTGTCAAAGACATGAACAGTCTAGAATTTTTAGGCTAGGTTAATTTTACCAGTGAGAGATAGATTATATAAAAAAAAAACAAAAAAAAACAGAAAATCACATTGTCAAAATTATATATATTTATTTGCATTGTTCACAGAGAAATAAGTATTTGATCCCTTTGGCAAACAAGACTTAATACTTGGTGGCAAAACCCTTGTTGGCAAGCACAGCAGTCAGACGTTTTTTGTAGTTGATGATGAGGTTTGCACACATGTTAGATGGAATTTTGGCCCACTCCTCTTTGCAGATCATCTGTAAATCATTAAGATTTCGAGGCTGTCGCTTGGCAACTCGGATCTTCAGCTCCCTCCATAAGTTTTCGATGGGATTAAGGTCTGGAGACTGGCTAGGCCACTCCATGACCTTAATGTGCTTTTTCTTGAGCCACTCCTTTGTTGCCTTGGCTGTATGTTTCGGGTCATTGTCGTGCTGGAAGACCCAGCCACAAGCCATTTTTAATGTCCTAGTGGAGGGAAGGAGGTTGTCACTCAGGATTTGACAGTACATGGCTCCATCCATTCTCCCATTGATGCGGTGAAGTAGTCCTGTGCCCTTAGCAGAGAAACACCCCCAAAACATAATGTTTCCACCTCCATGCTTGACAGTGGGGACGGTGTTCTTTGGGTCATAGGCAGCATTTCTCTTCCTCCAAACACGGCGAGTTGAGTTAATGCCAAAGAGCTAAATTTTAGTCTTATCTGACCACAGCACCTTCTCCCAATCACTCTCAGAATCATCCAGATGTTAATTTGCAAACTTCAGACGGGCCTATACATGTGCCTTCTTGAGCAGGGGGACCTTGCTGGCACTGCAGGATTTTAATCCATTACGGCGTAATGTGTTACCAATGGTTTTCTTGGTGACTGTGGTCCCAGCTGCCTTGAGATCATTAACAAGTTCCCCCCGTGTAGTTTTCGGCTGAGCTCTCACCTTCCTCAGGATCAAGGATACCCCACGAGGTGAGATTTTGCATGGAGCCCCAGATCGATGTCGATTGACAGTCATTTTGTATGTCTTCCATTTTCTTACTATTGCACCAACAGTTGTCTCCTTCTCACCCAGCGTCTTACTTATGGTTTTGTAGCCCATTCCAGCCTTGTGCAGGTCTATGATCTTGTCCCTGACATCCTTAGAAAGCTCTTTGGTCTTGCCCATGTTGTAGAGGTTAGAGTGAGACTGATTAATTGAGTCTGTGGATAGGAGTCATTTATACAGGTGACCATTTAAGACAGCTGTCTTTAATGCAGGCACCAAGTTGATTTGGAGCGTGTAACTGGTCTGGAGGAGGCTGAACTCTTAATGGTTGGTAGGGGATCAAATACTTATTTCTCTGTGCACAATGCAAATAAATATATATAATTTTGACTATGTGATTTTTTTTATTTATTTTTTATATAATCTATCTCTCACTGGTAAAATTAACCTAGCCTAAAAATTCTAGCCTGTTCATGTCTTTGACAGTGGGAAAACTTACAAAATCAGCAAGGGATCAAATACTTATTTCCTTCACTGTATATACATGCAAATATACATACAAACATGCACATATATACATACATGCCAACATACATGCACATATATACATGCATACACATATATGACAAAATACATACATGCCAACATACATACATGCAAACATACATGCACATATACACATACATACATGACAACATACATACATACATACATACATACACTCACCTAAGACGTTCCCACGAAGATTTGAACGGTCCCGTCACTTTTCTTCTTACTGCTCCCATTCACAATAACAGAGCGGTGGGCGCAGATGACGTAATCACGTGTGCCTGTATCCAGTAAGAAGGAATCCTGGTGTGCAAATAGCCATGATTAAGGACGTGCACAACGTCTGAAACGCGTAGGCCCCAAGACTGGACCGATACACTCTCCTGTCTGCACACCAGGATTCCTTCTTACTGGACCCTGTTTTAACCTTGATACCTAGTAAACTTGGAACAAGTTTCCATTTTATCCTCTACATCGCTGGATTCAACCCCCTGCCTTGCCTGTCTTCACCCATCGTGTGCCGACACGAGATTCCATGCGATGTCCACGACACACATGCCAAGTGTCAGGTGAGCTGGAGGATCTCTCCCATATCTCCTGTAAGTATGAACGTATTATTATTATTTTTTATTACATTAAAATTGTATTTTCCGCGCGCCGAGCATGTACTGTCAAGGTTGCTGAAAGAGTTAGTGCAGCCCATTAACTCTATCAGCACCCTGGACAGTATCATGCTCGGCGCACGGAAATTACAGGTTCGGTCCGAATCAAACTTTTTCGTGAAATTCGGCGAACTAGCCGAACCGAACTTTTGATAAGTTCGCTAATCTCTAGTCCTCACCAAAATACAATCACTTTGAATTTATTCGGACTATCATGATTATCCTACTAATAACGATTAGTCTATCGTACTAGACTCCTTTCTGCCCCGGAATTATATTTACATTTATGCTTATATCATATTAACACACATATACAATTACTGTGTATGTCCCGTAACTTCGAATCTACGTAACACAAATGAAATTGTTTATTATACATAGAACTGTTGGTCAATGTTAGTCACTTTTTATATTATATTTTACAACAATTTTTATACATTTTTCAATACATCATATTCACACAATTTTCTATACCCATATATCATCTCCGCTTTGCAGGTTTTTATAATTTGCAGGGCTTATCTCCGGTCCAAACAGCAACTACCATTTTGTTCAAAGAATAATATACTATTTGACAATTCAAACATTATTATAAAATATAATTGCCATTGACAAGTATCAAAAAATGCCTTTTTTACTTACCTAATATGTTCCATGATACCCGGCATCGCTTCATATATATGGTTCGTTCTCACGACGTGACACGTGTCAATTCCTCTCCACTTTCTCTCTGCGTTCCAAAGTAATCAGAGTGAACCGCAATTAAACATCACCCGTGATGGACCGGATATAAACCCTAACCTTGCTGTCAGAACATCCACTTCAGCCATGACTAAGGATGAGGAGATCGTCTGAAACGCGTTGGCAGCGTATTCTTTCCAAACATCCACCTTTCTTCTGTGGGACATTGATTCCCGGTTTTACTTCATTATCAAATAAAATTGGAACAAGTTTCCATTTTAACTATAACTGTAAAGGATCTGCCAGGCACAGCTTCTGTGTCAACGCCCATAGGTAATCAGTCTGCATGCTTCTATATCTGTGAGACTGACTCCATCTTCCACCACTCAGGATGGCCGGCTTAGGAGTGGGAGAGCCTATCACAGCCTGGCCAGACGGAGCTAGCTCCCGCCCTCTGTCTATTTATACCTGCCTTTCCTGTTCCTCCTTGCTTGTGATTCGTTTGGTTTCCTGGCCCTGCTGCAGCTTCTTGAACTATTTGTCCCTGCTTCATACTGACCAAGACTTACTGACTACTCTCCTGCTCTGCTTTTGGTACCTCGTACACTCCTGGTTTGACTCGGCTCGTACACCACTCTTGTTGCTCACGGTGTTGCCGTGGGCAACTGCCCCATTTCCCTTAGCTTCTTTGTACCCTTGTCTGTTTGTCTGTCGTGCACTTATTGAGCGTAGGGACAGTCGCCCAGTTGTACCCTGTCGCCTAGGGCGGGTCGTTGCAAGTAGGCAGGGACTGAGTGGCGGGTAGATTAGGGCTCACTTGTCTGTTTCCCTACCCCACCCCCCCCCCATTACAATAACCTTCTAGGAATTGTTTCTTTGCGCTGGATCCCATCCACTCTCTTTCCGGCATTTTTTATTATCAATAAAATGGTTGTGTGTTTTTTTTTTATTTCAATAAAATATTTTTTCTATGTCTTTGTGTTTTTTTTTAAACTATATTACTACCACCTTAGTAATGGCCGCTGGCTGATTGACAGCATCCATTGCTAAGGTGGGGCTTAGTGTTAGCCGGTGCAGAGGCTAACACTAACCTCCTTTATTACCCCGGCACGCACCGCCATCAGGGGTGCTGGGAAGAGCCGGGTACCATCCAGTACTTGACCATCTGTAGTGATGGTAGGCGACCGGGGCGGCCGCAGGCTGGTATTATCAGGAGGGGAAAGGCCCAAAACAGTGGCCTTTCCCACCCTGGCGATGCTAGGATGCTGCTGCTTTATTGTATATGGCTGGTTATGAAAAATGGGGGGGACTGCACATCATTTAAAAAAAATAAAATAAAAAATAATTGGAAAGAACGATGTGGGGTCGTCCCCCCCAATTTTCATAACCAGCCAGATACAACACAGCAGCAGCAGGCAGCATTACCAGGGTGGTAGGTGCCACTGTTTTTGGCCTTCCTCAGCCTAATACTACCAGCCTGCGGCCGCCCCGGTGCCGACCATGCCTACAGATGGTCGGGTACTGGTTCGTACCCGGTTGTTCCCAGTATCCCTGGTGGCGGTGGGTACCGGGGTAATAATGGGGGTTAGTGTTAGCCTCTGCTTCGGCTAACATTAAGCCCCGCCTTAGTAATGGAGGTTGTCAATCAGCCAGCGGCCATTACTAAGGCGGTGATAATAAAGTTTAAAAAGATACAAGCACATAGAAAAAATATTTTATTGAAATAAAAAAACACAACCCCCATTAACCATTTTATTGACAATAAAAAAAAACACTGTCATTGAAGTCCTCAAATCCGAAGTCCAACAACCGAACCTGTAAAAAAACACAAACACACAAAAATAATCAGTAACACATAAAGAAGCAAAATTATTATTCTTACCTTTCCTGGGTCCAGCGCTGGAGCTGCAATGTCAGCGAGCTAAGTCCTGTATCTAATCCTATCATGTGTGATACTGTCTGCTGAGCCACTGTATCTAATCCCATCATGTGTGATACTGTCTGCTGAGCCACTGTATCTAATCCTATCGTGTGTGATACTGTCTGCTGAGCCACTGTATCTAATCCTATCTATAGTTGATAGGGTCGTAGTGCTATAGATATGCTATGCTGTCTCATATAAACACAATTTTTTTATTGGGACGGACACATATGTATTGGGGCTATTTCCCCTGACATTTTCAGTCCTTAGTGATGCCGCCGGCTGTTGGTGCTGCATTGTTGGGTCACTTAGGAGACCCAGCGATGCAGCTGACAGCTGCGGACCGTCGGCCATGAGAAGTTTGCAGGGGGGGGGGGCCCAATAAGAACTTTTGCATCGTGGCCCATGAGCCTTTAGCTACGCCACTGTTTATGAGGTATTTGTGGTACAAACTGGGCACAACATATAGTGCACTAAAATGGCACATCAGTGGAAAATTTTAATAAACCCTTGCATTAAACCCTTCGCGCACCATGGCTTAATAGCATGTTGTGGGGGGTGATATATGGAGCGTCTCACGCGCTGAGACTGCGCCATACGCTGCGGGTGTTAGCTGTGTATTACAGCTGATACCCGGGACTAACGGACAGAAACAGAGATCGCACTGTTACAGGAGCCTGTAAAAATCACAATATACTGCAATACATTAGTATTGCAGTGTATTCTACCAGTGATCTAACGATCGCTGGTTCAAGTCTCCTAGTGGGACTAAAAAAAAAAAAAATTATGTAAAAACAAAAAGTAATGGGGGGGCGTGGCTAGCTACCACCACGAGCAGTCTCATGCAGTAGGAGCTCCGTCCATGTCTCAGCGTCTCCACTAATAATCCTGACATAATACTGCCGCAAACATTTCCTGGACCAGGTATACTAGACGGAGGAACAGAGGAGCACTTACTATGAGCAAAACGCGACATTCGACGGCAGCGGACAAGCTCCGGGAGTTTGCTAGGCCGGGAGGACAGCATGGCGCCGAAGTTCCTGAGGCGCGGCAAGAGCAGAGTGAAGGTGAGGGGGAGGGGGAGAAGGAGCCAACTCTGAAAGAAGTCACAGCTCAGCTATTAACGGCTATAAGGGAATCGACTACCTCATTGACTACCAGAATAGAGGAAGTTAAAATTGATATTGGCTTGATACGCCAGGATATGCATAAGCTCCGGGACAGAGTGAAAGACACGGAAACTCGCATTTCACAGATTGAGGACGATGTTGCACCTGTGGCTAGACAGCTTGGGGCCCTGGAGAGGGCAGCAGAAATGTGGTCACAAAGATCCGATGATCTGGAAAACCGGCTAAGGCGGAACAACGTACGGGTTCTGGGATTACCGGAACGAGCCGAAGGTTCGGACCCCAGCACATTCATGGAGCAGTGGATTAAGGATATCTTACCGGATGCTAAATTATCTATGGCCTACGCGGTTGAGAGAGCACACCGAGTCCCCTCTCGCCCCCCCCCCCCCAGGGACTGCACCGAGACCCATGCTGGTTAAACTGCTTAGCAGTAAAGATAGAGATACTATCCTTAGAGCTGCGCGCCAAAAAGGTCACATTACCTACAACACGGCATCCATCATGCTTTTTCCGGATTTCTCTGCTATACTCCAGAAAGCACGGGCCACGTTTGTGGGGATTAAAAAGCGCCTGAGAGATCTACAGATTCCATACTCAATGGTTTTTCCTGCAAGACTACGAGTCGTCCATGTGGACAGGTCCCTTTTCTTTAACACGCCGGCGGAGGCCGAAGACTGGCTGAACAGTCGCAATGCCATGATGCCAAGAAATTTACCATGATGCCGCCTGTGGTGAAGCAGGTCATGGAGCCGGCAAGGATAGAAAAGTTGGACTGATAGGCTGAGTACCGTTTATTTTCAGCCCAGATTGATTTATTTCTATATCTGTATACTTAGAATTGCACCACTGTGTAAATTACCTGGTAGTTCTTTTCAAATATGTGTGGGGTTGTTTTTTTCTTTATTACAAAAAGCATATAACCACTCCTGCTGTATTTTGTAGGTTTGGGTACATACTTGAGCAGTATGAAACAACTGATAGCTGTAAGTTTAACAATATATGTGGGTGATAACACACAAAGTATTAGAGGGAGTTGGAGTGAAATTATTTAATAATTGTCTGCAAATACGGGTATATCTTTATAATGTGGAACAAAATGTCTGATACAGCCTGGGAGACGCTGAAGGGGAGGAGCAATAGTCTGTGATAGGTAGATCGTTCTTCACAGACTACCCCCGTGAAAATCTTCTTGATAGGCTCTGACTAGTTTTACATCAGATTCGGAGGAAGTTTATAGTTTATTGTGTTAGTAAGTTCCGTCTCTCTTCTTTTCTCTTCTGTTGAAGCGCTCTGTCGTATAATACCCAGTAAATGGTAGTTCTCAATGTATTATCATGGAATGTAAGGGGAATGGGTACCCCAGGTAAACGAACCCAAGTCTTTTCTCAAATACGTGCAAGCGGAGCACAGATGATAAGTCTACAGGAGACACATTCAATTCCAGATACGGTTCGCCTTTTTAGAAGGTCATGGATACAATGGGCAGCACATGCCACTTATTCTACCTATTCCAGAGGGGTTTCTTTGCTAGTTCATAGGTCCCTTAGGTGGGAGCCTGGAGTAATTAAAAAAGACCCGGAGGGTAGATACATTTTCATACACGCATGGATTGAATGTCAGCCCTATGTAATACTGTGTGTATATATACCCCCTACACAGGCCTTAGCTGTGTTATATGAGGCAGCGGGCTTCGCTTCAGCATATCCATCCGCCGCAGTTATCTGTATGGGTGATTTTAACTCTTTAGCCGCTCCTGGTCTGGATAAGTTCAGGGGCGACGCTGCCCCGGATCCCTTGTCGAGTAGTAGGCCGTCGCCACTGGCAATATTTTTGGAGGAGGTTGGGTGGCACGACCTCTGGAGACACATGTGGCCCGGTGCTCGGGAGTTTACCTGCTTCACCCCTGGGAAGAACTCGATGTCTCGCATTGATTATATCTGCGGGAATGCCCAGATTTGCTTAGCCTTGCAGTCTGCAGAACATTTACCTCGCACGTTCTCAGACCACTCACCGGTCGTGGTGCGCATAAAAGGTGACTCAGGAGGGTACACGAATGTTGAGTAGGAAGATACACTCCTTCTGGCTAACACAGTTTACCCAGCAGGACCGTATACCCGATCAATTACAGATATACGTAGGGGAGAATTCGATGACACCTAACCACTCTGCCTACTGGGATGCACAAAAAGCATACCTCAGGGGTTGCCTCCAATCTACCATCTCCTATATAAAGCGAGAGTCGGTTAAAAAAGAAAAAGAATTAGCGGAGGCTCGCACACGGTTAGAAGCACATTACATTTCTGACCCCTCGGAGGTTAACAGACTGACATGGCTGCAGGCGGGGAGACAGTATCTTTTATATCTTACTGAGAAAAGCAAGCGCAGAATGTTTTTTAATAACCAGAAGTATTTTGAACAGGGCAACCAATCTAGTAGCATGCTAGCACACATTATTCACCAGAATAACGCATCACCGGCCATACTCAAAATCAAAACTAGAGAGGGTACGATTCTGACTTCTACACCTGATATATTATTGGAGTTTTATGAATATTACAAAGATTTATATGTTACTAGATCTCATAGATCAAAGGAGGAGCTGGTTGGCTACTGTGATCAAGTCAGCTGCCCTAAAATAACACTAGACCAAAGACAGTACCTAGATAGTCCCATCACTATGGAGGAGATAGTGGAAGCTGTATCGTCCATGCCTAAAGGGAAGGCCTCGGGCCCGGATGGCATCCCACTGGAAGTCTATGTGAAGTATATAGACCAGTTGGCTCCTGAGCTGCTTAAGACGTATCATGCATCCCTTGTTGAGGGGGCTTTACCAGATTCATTTTCTGATGCAACTATAGTGGTCATATTAAAGCCAGATAAAGATCCCCTGGATTGCTCATCATATAGACCTATAGCACTTCTTAACGTGGATTATAAAATACTGACGAAGGTATTGGCCAATAGGTTGAACGCTATCATGCCTTCTGTTATAGCCCCGGATCAAACGGGGTTTATTAAAGGGAGAAGTACCTCAGACAATTTACGTAGGACCCAAATTGTGTCTCAGATAGCTACGCGTCAAAAAAAGGACTGGGCCTTGGCCTCCTTGGATGCGGCCAAGGCCTTTGACTCTATTGAATGGCCATTCTTACTGCATATTCTCCAAAAATTTGGGTTAGGGCCAGTTTTTATACAATGGATAAGCCTCTTATATTCACATCCCAGAGCGGCCATATCCCTGAATGGGCAGTTGTCTTCATACTTCAAATTGGAACGGGGAACCAGGCAGGGGTGCCCGATATCTCCTTTATTGCTTGCCCTTGCCATAGAACCCCTTGCAATCTTGATTCGACAGGATGAGATATTCCAGGGTACGTGCTTAAATAGGGGCGAGGAAAGGATTGCCTTGTATGCAGATGATATGCTTCTATATATGTCGAACCCGGAGGAGTCACTTCACAGAGCTATGTCAATTATTGAACTATTTGGAGACTATTCTGGTTTACGTATTAATTGGGGCAAATCTTGTCTGATGTATCTCTCCCCTACCCGGAATATGGGGGTGGGCCAGAAGATTAGTGGGCTACAAGTGGTATCTCAATTTAAATATCTGGGGATTCAGATAGCTACATCAGATAATGTCATGCTGAAGCTGAATGTAGAACCTTTGTTAGCAACCTTTAAAGACAAATTTAAAATTTGGTCGGCTCTACCTCTTTCGGTGGCGGGCCGGATTAATCTTGTTAAAATGGTGGTTCAACCTAAGTGTTTATATATACTGCAGCACATATTTGTCCCCATTCCCACGGCGTTCTTTAGAGAAATGGATTCTATGTTCATAAGGTTTATATGGGGGTCCTCTAGATCTAAGCTGCAATTAGCCAAACTACAACGGCCTAAAGACCGGGCGGGCATGGCACTCACGGACTTATACGTATATTATCTAGCTGGTCAATTGAAATACCTGGGAGCCTGGGTGTCACATGAAGAACCGGTGGGTTTGGAGAGATGTCTGGCAAATTTTCTAGGATTAAGGAAAATGTGGTCAATACTGGAACCTTCGGCTCCACTTGGCAGTAATGCCCTGCCAATCCACAGGGTGGCAAAAAAGTCCTGGGGAGCCGCGAGGCAGCTCTCATGGAATGAACAAATAATGGCAGAAACCCCCTTGTGGCATAATGACACGATGGACCAGATGAGTACTTCACAGGATGCTGGGTTTTGGTCTAATCTAGGTATCAACACTGTCGGGGATGTGTTTAATAATAATGTATTACTTTCTTTTACCCAGATGGAAGAGATATATCAGATCCCGAGACAGGCATTTTACAAATTTTTGCAATTCAGGCACGCTTTACAGGCCCAGTTTAGAGGTAGAGACATAGACATCTCCTCATATCCCCTAATAGGTATTGTACGGTCCCGGGAGGGCTGATATCCTCGATATACTCTTATCTCATACACGCCAAAGCAAGCAGGGCAGCCTTTCCGGCGCTGGACAAGTGGCAGGAGCGGATCCCATCCATGGATGAGGAGGCCAGAGATAGCCTTTTGGAATCACATAGATTTGTATCCCCTGCCATTAATAACAAACTTATACAGCTATATACAATACATCAGTGTTATCTAACACCACTACGATTATATAAAATGGGTAGAAGGTCCTCCCCCCAGTGTCATAGATGCCTTTATAGCCCGGCTGATTTCCGGCATATGATATGGGACTGCCCAGATATCCGCCACTTCTGGACGGAGGTTACTGCCTTGCTTGCTAGGGTTCTGTCGATTCCTGTGTTGGCAGAGCCAGGTATCTGCTTATTTGGGATGATGGAGGAAGACCTGATTTCTCCACATCTTCGAATTTGCCTTCGGGAGACGTTGTTTATGGCCCGCAAATCAATAGCGCTCAGGTGGATGAACGCCCGACCACCTACCAAGGCTATGTGGATCCAATTGGTAAATGCAGCTATACCTTATGAGCGTATAATGTTTCTTCATAGGAATCGTCCTGAAAAATTCAACTGGATATGGGATAATTGGTGTAATTCGGATCTTACGTCTTACTCAGGAACGGAGCTAACGGGGGCTATTAGAGGGATTCGCATATGAGCAGTCAGGAGCTAGGTGGAATAGGGCCGAGTTGATTGATCGGCACTGCAGAGGGGGGTACCCTATACTCATATACCTGATCCTTCAATTGTTCATTTTGAGATACTGTATATTATATGAAGACAGAAATGTAACTGACAAGAATTTGATAAAAAGAGACGTATTTTCTTTTATTGTATTTTATTTTCTTTCTTTTTTTTTGTTAATGTGGTTATTTTTCTTGTTATTGTATAGGAGTGTTATGACTCTTGTTAAGTACTTCACAGTGATTATGAACAGATCGGCCCTGTATATGCATAACTTATGGACATGTCCGCTATGCGGGGGTCCTGCTGCTAACTGTGTTAATGTATTTATATGTCTCCTTCAATAAACTGAGTTTAAAAAAAAAAAAAAAAAAAAAAGTAATGTAAAAAAAAATTAAATACACAAAATTGGTATCGCTGCATCCGTAAATTCCAAGCTATTACAACATACTATTATTGAACTCGCACGGTGAACGCCGTGAAAAATAAAGAATTTTAAAAGGCAAAATCGCAGTTTTTTGGTCACCTTGACTCGAACACAAAATGTATTAAAAAGTGCTCAAAAAGTCTTATGTACCCAAAAAAAATAAATGGTACCAATAAAAACTACAGCTCGTCCCGCAAAAAATAAGCCCTCACACCACTCTATTGATGGAAAAAAAGCGGGGAGGAATTATATATATCAGACACAAACACACAATTTTCTGCTCTAAAATGTTACTTACTTGGGATAAAAATAATTCCCCTGGCACTACACACAACTTCTGCAGTGGGGAAGATACAGGCCAGGCTTCAGGCCATCCTCAGTACAGGCCTACACATACGAGCACATTTCCATACACACCTACCTCGATTAGTTGTATGTTCTGCAGTCACTGGGACGGGTTATCTGGCCGGGCTGCACTTTTCACAGGTACCTTTGCCGTTTTACCTATGTCATGCCATGCTCACATCATACAGGCTGCTACAAACCTAGTGGTGGCATTATTGTATCCAGGGACAAGCCAATTTACTGACACTTGGCTGCACATACTCTTGTTGTCAGGTCTGTCTTCTCTTGCTCTCTCAATTGGTTTACCCAATGATCCAATAAAGTTCCTACTACCAATGGGCCTATAATTGTGGTCGATGCCAAAAGCATACCTAGAGTCAGTGTAAATGTCGGCCGTCTTACCTTTTGCCAGGTTACAAGCCTCAGCGAGCACCACCTTGAGATGAACAAGAAGGTGAGAGTGGTTTCTGGATTATTTACCTTGTGCCTCATATCCGGTCTTGTACATACTGTATATGATCAAGTATCTCTACATTACAAATTTACATTGGAAACCCATGTCACATATAGATAGAACATTTCAAAAGGATGGAGTTTTATTTTTCCACATTCATCTGATGATCCAGAACAATTGTAAATCCCACCCCCACCAGGTCCTGTAAATACCTGATTAATACAAAAACAAAACATAGCTGTTGCACAATATGTACATTATGAGTATTAAAATAAATTTTTAGGAATTATAATATGTATCAACTCTACATATTTTGTATCTGTTGAGTAGAGCAGGTAGACTTGATTTATACAAGGCTTTTGTTGCTAGGTTTGTAATTGTCATGCTTTTGCCAGCAACAAACCAGCTCCTGCCACTGCAGCTCTTGCGGACTCATTATCTCACAGCAGTAGTTTACAAGCACAAGCTCAGACCCATTAATTTGTACCAAAAGGGCACCTGTCATTTTAGTGCAAACAACCCCCGCTCTGTACTGTGTTTACTCTTACTCTCATCTTTCAATCATTATGACTTTCACTTTATGACACCATACGTACATGTTTACTGCAAGGAATGTTTTTTTAACTGCTGGTTATAATTTTCTCATAGCACAGACAAGTCAGCTACTTTTAGCACAGTTTCAACAGGGTGGAATACAATTTATAATGTTTTAATACTCACTATGGTGTAGTAATAATGAATTATCCCACCAGGTTCTAAAGAGAATATCCAAATAAGTCCATTAGTTCTAATTGCATTTTAAAGTGTGTGCTTCCTAGAGCTGCTTAGTCATGTGTCTTCCCGCAATCTTTTCATGCCAGGCAAGTGACTACAGTGATGAAGCAAAGTTGGTCTGTAGAGTCAAAACAGACAATGAAAACATGGGAGCGCAGACCAGTTAAAGGGGTAAATCAGTATATGATCAGTGGGGGTTCGAATAGGAGCAGAGCTTCAGTACTTCAGCTCGGCCACTATTCCGTGATGGGAGCCATCTGCTTCCAGCATGGACATCCAGTGTCCGGAGGCAGCCAGAGCCGCTGATCGGTGCAGGGTCCTGGTGTTGTACCCCCACCGATCATATACTGATGACCTATCGGGTGGATACAAATGAATACTATAGGCTGCAGGCCATATAAGGCGCTGGGAAGACTCCCTGCATAGGCCGGAGGCTATGCAGCACTCAGCCCGCTGCAGGAGCGGGGCAAGGCAAGTAGAATTTTATTTTTTGGGGCAGGTTGTGTGGCACTATATACAAGAGGGGGAGGGAGCTGTGTGATACTATATACATGGGGAGGGGGGAGAAGCTTTGTGGCACTATCTACTAAGGGGGTGCTATATGGCACAATATACAAGAAGGGAGGGCTGTGTGGCGCTATCTACAGGGGGCTTTGTGAGGTGGCTATATACAGGGTATGCTGTGGCACTATATACAGGGGGCATAAATGGGGCAATATTACTGTGGGGGCACACTGTTACGGAGGAGGCACTTTTATTGTGTCGAGCACTAAGGGATCATTATTACCATCTGGGGCACTGTGGATTATGAGTTTGTTTAGAGGATGGGGTATAGGTGTGGAGGATGCTGGAAAAGCGAGAAACCAACATGTCTGTGTCAAATTCTGCAGAGACTAATCATGGCTGGAATAAGATGCCACAGTCGTCTGGGCCGTATGGAGAAAAAAGGGAAAGTGAACGACTAATCAGAGAAAACATCACCTATAAGTCACTGGATATAAATGTTCTATAATCACTTATATTGTCTGCAGAGCTCCTGTGTATAACTGGCATCTACCACTATATGGTCACTATGTGGTGGTAATATTGGTCTTTATTCAGTAACAGTATGAGGGTATTATTCACTCACTATGTGGTTATGGTATGGCGGTACTATTCAGTAACAGTATGGGAGTATTATTTAGCCACTATGTGGTTATGGAGTGGCGGTACATTTCAGTCACTATGTGGTTATGGTGTGGCAGTATTATTGAGTAACAGTATGGGGGTATTATTCAGCCATAATGTGGTTATGTGTGGCTGTATTATTTGGACCTTATATTGTGTTATTATTGGTAATATTTGTCTTATAATAGTCAGTTGTGTTCAGTAACAGTATGCAGGTAATATTTAATCTGGTATAGCGTATGATTTAATAACTATGTAGATTTTTTTTTGTGTGAGAGGGGGGACATATGCTTTGGGGTTTGTAACACTCCTGGACGCGCTAGATATCCGCGATGCAGTTTTCCGCACATCACCTTCTGAATTGACTGAATCATTGATACAGTAATTCAGCATTTGGGGCCTTATTTTTAACTTTGCCCAGCGCTACACTTTGTCTAAAACCATCCCTGGGCACATAAATCAGTATATATAGTAATCCCCCTTCTCTCCCTGCGCACTTTCGGTAACTCACAGATTGGGACCCCATTACTAAACACATATTATTGATGCCATCAATAACATATGTTAAGGGCCCAATATGTGACTTGCCGAATGTGCACATGGTGGGAGGGGGCCCCCTCCATTTGCCGCATGGCCGCGCCGATCTATTACTTCAAATGAGTATTAGGAGGGGAGGGGCCTGGCGAGGCTTGCTCTGTTTGGTGGTTTCTGTTATCTAGTAAACAGCGACACTGTCAGATGCAGTGCAACAACTGACAGCGACACTCACTAGGTGACCAAGACCACCATATAGAGTGTGCCGCACCTAGAAAGCAGCATCGCTATAATCGGACCAGTTATTGATCCGGGGTAGCGGCGCTGCTGAAATTAAGACGAATACTGGTTGGCTGAGCCTCTCAGCCAATCAGTTTTAGGGTTCTTCTTGCTCTACCCCCTGAGCCTGCCGATGCTTTTATGGTGTGATGTGTGTGCTGAGCGTCGTGAAGGGGACTTAATGAAAATAAAAATAACTAGGAGGTAGTTGTTGCTGCCCTGTCTGTAGAAAATGTTTGGAATGGAGTGGAGCTCATTGGACAGTTAAAGGGATTTGCCCTTTTTTAACATTTATGGTATATCCACAGGATATGCCATAAATGTACGATAGATGCGGGTCCCACCTTTGGGACCTACGCCTATCTCTAGAACAGGGCCCCCTAAAGCCCATTCTACCTTTCTCAGCTGCTGCTGCTTCCCGGGCCACTTCCTGATTAGATGGTCGGGAGTTACGAAAACAGCAAAGCCCGCATAGAACTGAATGGCAGTTGTGGAAGCAGCGTGACACGATAAAGTCATTATAAGTTAGTTACAGGAGTGCTTTCTGTTATATATGTATTGTTAAATATGGAAATTATTTGTACTATTTATGATTGTTACTTGTGTTCTAAACTAGTAATAAAATGTGCAATATAGATTTGTATAGTTTTATAAGCGTGCGGGGTTAGGTTATGGGGGCCTAGGCACATTCTTTGCACAGGGGCCCTCTGCAGTCTGTGTCCGCCTCTGCATTCTACTATTGGGCGAGTAATATCATCGAGGGTATCATATCCAGGGCCGGCCTTATGTTTGTCCGACCCGTGCGAGTGCACAGGGTTCTGCAGCCTCCCCGTATGTAGGGGTTGCCACTGGGCAGGTCATTTGATCTCCATATCCTCTGCTTCTCTTTACACATACACAGAGGAAGCAGAGACAACAAGAGGAGAGGAGGAAGCTCTGCCTACGGACACCCTGCAAGAGGCCTGTGAGCAAGGAGAGATGGTAAGTGCCTATTTGTATATATATATATATATATATATATATCTCTGTGTATATGTGTCTGTGTACATATGTCCATGTGTGTGCATATGTTCCAGTGTGTGTGTGTGTATATATTTGTGTCGGTGTACATATGCCTCCATGTGTGTATGTATATGTGCCTATATATGTATAGATGTCTCTATATAATTGTGCGTGTGTGTGTGTGTGTGTGTGTGTCTGGAACGCTAGATAATTTTCACTCCCACACAGTGGATTCGGTTTGAAACTGGCTGCAACCAGCTTTAGTTTTTTTTGCCGTGGAAACAAATGGCCGAAATTGACATCCAAACAAAACGCTCGCGGGAAAGAGAAGCGACATGTCTGATCTTGAGGAATTTTCCACCTCAAAAACCCCATTAAGGCTATGTTCACACGGAGTATTTTGGGGGAGGAATATCTGCCTCAAAGCTCCAAACGGAATTTTGAGGCAGATATTCCTCCCCCAAAATACTCCGTGTGAATAGCAATGATCGCGCCGTTTTTCGCCCGCGGCCATTGAGCGCCGCGGGCAGAAAACACGCTTTCTCCTGCCTCCCATTGAAGTCAATGGGAGGTCGGAGGCGGAAGCGCCCGAAGATAGGGCATGTCGCTTCTTTTTCCCGCGAGGCAGTTTTACTGCTCGCGGGAAAAAGACGCCGACGCCTCCCATTGAAATCAATGGGAGGCGTTCTCGGGCCGTTTCTGCCGAGTTTTGCGACGCGGTTTCCGCGTCAAAAAACTCGGCAAAAGACCCCGTGTGAACATAGCCTAAAACCGGTAAAAAAACACTCACGGTTTTTCACTTTGCCTGTTGAAGAAGTCGGAAAAAAAAACAAAAAACAACACCTTAAAAAATCCAAAAACGTGTGGCGCAAAACCACTTAAAAAAAAGAATTTTCTGCCAGCAAAAAACTTTGTGTGAACATACCCTTATGGTCTTCATACACGAAAAGCAGTTTTTACAAAACAGTTCAAAATAAACCCTAGGCCGTCCAGCCTCTAACTAAACATATAGCTTCCCTAGCTATCAGGGTGAAAGGCCTTCTGCCCAGCACCTCACAAAAAACACGTGTTCTTACCAGAACTTCTGACTCCCAGAGCCTGGCAATGCCTGTCTTCCTCAGACTGGGAGCATTGTGCGAATAGATTAGATCACACTTTTCTTAAAGGAGCCTTCACAGCTGGCAGCTAATGAGACTCCTGAGGCAGTCCAAACCCTGGACTGTCCTAAAGACGGAGTGGAACTTTACTTTTCTTTTCCACTTCAACAATCCATACCTTTTTCCAGTGTTTTATCATGATAAATAAGTAGAACAGACACTCTCTCTTGTCACATTCTTTTTCCTTATTACATTATGGGCCCAAATCCTGGCTCTTAGTAGCCCCACTGCTAGTGTGCGTGTGCGTGTGCATTTACCTATATGTGTATATACATTTGCCTGCATGTCTAAATATGTCTTTATGTATGTATGGTATATATGTTCCAGTATGTGCTTGTCTATGTAAGTGGTTAGTTTTGTATTTGTGGAGGGCAGCAATAGAGAATCCCGCACAGGGCGCCATCCAACCTAAATCCGGCCCTTATCATACTACTTATAATAATAAGTGGTGCACCAGCATCTCTCCCCTGAGCAGATTGAGACAGATTTATCAACAGGGAGCACATTTATATGTGTTGAGAATAATGGCGCAGAGGCTTCATAAAAATGAAAAGTCATATGATATCATAAAATATGATGCAATTATGCCAGAAAACTACAATAAATACATTGATAAATCTAGCTGTATATAAAAAAAAAACAAAAAAAAAAAACAAGTCTTCAGGCTGAATTCACACACATAGTGTTTATTCACATTTTCTGTGGCGTATTTTTCAGCGGTTTTTATTTTGCCTAAAACAACTGCAGCCAGATTTTACTTTGAAGTCTATAGTAAAGGGAAGGCCTACATACACAGCGTTTTGATTTGTGGTGTTTTTGTAGAGTTTTTGGGGTCAGTGGCTTATATTTCAAAACGCAGCATGCTCTAGGTATGGCTTTTACTTTTAGCATTTTTTCTATTGGCTTCTCTGTGGGACTACAAAAACGACCATAAAAAAACGCAGATACAGAATGTCACTAAATTAAAAAAAACGCCATAATTAGTGAGATAATAGCTGATATGCCACTATGGTATAATCCTGGTATCTCTGAACTATACTCACTGGCAGAAGTCAATATGTGGGAAATTTTTTGTATTACTGCTCTGGGGGACGTATATACTGTTGTCAAAAATATTTTAATTATCTTTATATGTGTGAACCTAAAAGTGCTATAGACAGTTGTCACTGGAGCTCACAGATCTGCTGAAACAAGAGCCTACATGGGGGGATGGCTATTCTATTTCGAGTCGTTTGGTTTATGGCTTTGCATTTCAGCTGTTACAAAGGCAACGTGAGAAAACATGCTGACATTGTATTTCTTATGGCTAAATATATATGTGGAGTTTTGGGATATTACCATATTTAGAATGTTCATGCTTTGCAAGTACGAGGTTACCACCTACTCTCATTTCTTATAAATAAAGACGGATCGCCCCCTGTGGGCAGAGACTGTTTGAACACTGAAGCTGCGTGTCATGGTCTCTCCGGCCGGCCTCTCTCAGATCCACCATTGAGAGAGCATTCATTAATTTGGAACTCATAGACAAATGCAGAAAATGTCCAACGTTAATGGACAATGTAAATTCTGCAGCGACATTACTTGGGGGCTCGTCCGGGATTCTCAACACAGATCGAAGGCGACAATCGAAGGTGGATGACGGCTAAGATAACGGAGAACTGCACACAAAACCGGTGAGTAAGAAATGTTATTCTTACTGTGCACTTCTCTCTTGTTTTAGCTGCCGTCCAGGTATTGTCTCTTTTGACCATTTGGGAACCATGAACACCATTTGTCTATGAGTAGTTGTATGTATGAATTATAGGAATAGGCGTGTGAGTAGAAACGAATCTGTGAGTGTATTTGTGAGCGGCTGAGATAAGGGAGCGTTTGTTTTCTGATCCCAAAGCATACAGAAACAACCAAATACCGAGAAAACACTAAACGGCCTGTCCGAAGTGTTCCCTCCGGCCCCTGGGTTTAGTATGTATTAAGATCAGGTTGTAAATTGATCCTTGCAGAAGTGACGGGTAACCATCCCCGCCCAAGTGATTGTTAGGACTTTCGCGTATCCAGACTGTGGAGGTGCACCTGGCCGGAAGTAAGAGTACGTATGTGGGCTAATCCTCGGACGCCCAATCTGAATGAGTTGCTGATTATTAAATAACATTTCTGCAACTAGAAAGTTTATAAAATATCCACGGGCCCCTGAGACAGTGAGATAGTTATAAATCACACCCATCTCTTTTAAATACAACATAAAGTAGGCTAAAGTATAGTATACTGAGGGACTTGCGAGTTAATTGGCTGCTGTTTAGGAAACCGATCAGATATACGCGGTTGCCCTACTGATCAGCAGAAGTGCATAGGGAACCCCCATGACAGACTAAATATAGGCCGATGGGTTCAGTAGGCCAGGAAAATAGACTGAAGAGTTAGTGCGGATGTGGCCAGGTTTGTCTTGACCCTGATAACTTGCTGCAGCGTGACATCACACAGCAAAAGCCATTGAGAAGAAGTCAAGATAAGGTTGGCTACATTAGTAAGTCTGGGATTTGATGAGAAAAAGCAAAAAACACGGCGCCACATAGTGCAGGTTACCCAGGTATGAAGTAGTGTACAAGAAGAGTGGTACTCACCTGGTAACGGATGGTAGAAGGCAATAAAAGATAAAGGTACAGCTGCTGCCAGGACTCGGGACCGGTGATTCAAATGAACGACCGCGAAGGTTATGCTGGTATAGCAGAAAAAGGAGTCACCGCGGGCGCTGCTGCACTTCAATGGAACCAAAATGCTTGGAAGGTTCAGATCGTTGGTAATAATGTACGGAAGAGTGTAAGAATAAATGGAATTTATTAATAATATGACTACGCGTTTCAATGCCGTACTGGCATCTTCATCAGGTCAACTTTGATGACCTGATGAAGATGCCAGTACAGCATTGAAACGCGTAGTCATATTATTAATAAATTCCATTCATTCTTACACTCTTCCGTACATTATTACCAACGATCTGAACCTTCCAAGCATTTTGGTTCCATTGAAGTGCAGCAGCGCCCGCGGTGACTCCTTTTTCTGCTATACCAGCATAAGTCTGGGATTTAGCAGAGGGCATGGGGAAATCTGGATCGAAGTATGCCCAAGGTAAAGTGCTGGCCAGCCGGGAATTGGGGCATAACACCCAAGGTACAGGGTGTGGTAAAACAGCAGCAGATATTGTTAAAAACCAATGTGGGGAAGGGGGAGTAAATGAACCTGGAGAAAATAAAAAAAAATAAAAACGGGAATGCCCAAGCAGGTAGTTTTCAGTTATACTAGATAGGATGATTTCTTGAGAGATGATGGGTCCTGGATTAATAGACAGAGTTGAAGAGAACAGATAGAAGTGATTGAATGCACCAGAAATAGAAAAAAAAAAAACCACAAGGACACACAGTGGTCAGTTGTCAGTAAGAATTAACCAGCGTCTAATTCCAGTAGAAAAGAATGTGCCAACTTATAATTATTCTATGTACAGCTTTATAAACCAAAGGTTTACAGAAACAAGAGGTTTCCAGGGGTGACAGGCGATCAGTTATTAGCCATACATAGAGAGAAAGGCGTCATCAGAATTCATAAAGGAATCAATTAACTCTTCACTTCCTAAAAAGGAGACATTGGATGAAATGTTCAGGGATTATTGATAGAGAGATAGTTTGACGTGGATTAGGTATTGGCTAGAAATAGAGTTAAAGCCAATAGGATAATTATAAGTGTAATGACCCCGGATTGTAGAAGAAGTGAGATTGATAAAGTGAAGATTCTTATGTATTTCTATCCAGATCTGGTTGTTGGAATATACTGTATATTATCTGTCCTAAATTGTCACTAATGAAATTTCCTCTCGTTATAGGAGTTTTTCCAAGACATTTTAAACATTACTGTAAATCTTTTTCCTTTTTGGTTTATTTAACAGTCATTTTAATAATTGCATGGAATGTCTAACAAGATTTATTGTTAATCTATAGTAACCGTGTTAGACTAATAGAACTAATGATAAGAGAATAACGTGTTACTTACAAGAGCATGCCTCAGATATCCACTATGGGGAAAAAAAAACATGTGAAGAGGTTTTGTCATTCACTGACAGGAGCACATGGTAACATTTTGACGTTGTAGCTCATAAGTTTTGGCTAGTAAGGGGTAGTAAGGGGTTAATGTTACATTCTCTGTTATCTGTAGTTTAGCGGTGTCTGCAGAAAGTGCAAATATAGTGCAAAATAAGAACACAGGATTGAGTATTATATATGTTTATATATTATATGTTACGTTATATGTGTTTTATGTGTCGACCCCAATGAAAAAATGTGACTTTCATATTTAAATTTAATATGATGCAGTTTACTAAATGAAGATTATGGTTCATTGGATGAATAATCCAAGAATAGGAGTTTATACACAGTCATTCTAGTTATATACTTGTTTTCCCAAAGGTCACACACAAAAGGTATACACGTGTGAGATTGGATTCTCAGTACTGAGAGTGTCTGGGAACAGCTGGTATTGTGTGTGCTGAACTATTTTTAAAGGGAAATGGTGTCTTTGAAATCACCACATGATAAGTGATTCAACAAGAAAGATTTTTATGTCATTGTTACATTTTAGTTTATGATTATTTGATATTAATTGACATATACTAATTAAGGAAACAAATATTTTGCAAACCTCTTATTCAATTATAAGAGTATCCTTTCTGTTGAATGATGGTATATACACTACATATGCACCACACACACACACACACACACACACACACGGAATATATTTTATGAAATGAAAATGCAAATAAGATTACAGCATTCACAGGAGCTGTTGTCACGTTTATGGTGTCAGATTCCTGTCCAGTTAATCTTATAGTTTCTGACATCCTTGCAGCAATTCGGGTTGTCATTGGATATAAGTCTGATGGACAGATTGAAGTTACTGATATGCTAAATTTTATGTGCTGCACTCTATGGGGATTGCACTAGAAGGAAGACCTCACATCTCAGGCATTGAGGGCGGTCCTGTCCTTCTTCTGGGCACAGGGTAAACAGATGTAGGACGCATGTTTGTGGCCCCTGTGACTGTTAAAATTGTTTGCAAACAGCCCCAAACCTCAGTTGAAGCAGTGCCCTCCGAGCCTCCCACAGTTGAAAAGTATTGATAACCAGATAAGACAAGTATTTGGAGGCAGGGGTATTGAAGAAATGTGTATGTTCTTATAATAAGCCCCTCTCCCTAAGAATGCCAAAAAAACTTTGCACCTTCCGTCTTGTATCTGTGTAGTAGCAGCAGCTGCTCTACTCAAAGACAAGACAACAGACATAGTGCTAAGATTAGCTTCTAGTTCTCAGGGTGCACCATGCTGTTAGTGAGATTCTTCATCAAGCACTAAGCACATGTCTACAAAGTATAAGACCAGTCTCATCACCCCATCTAAAACTAACCATACATTGATGTACAGTGTTAAACCCTACTACATTGCTTCCGCAGGGTTCAACAGAGGAGGAAGAGATGGATATATGGTCAATGGGAGACTTGAGGGAATGGGATAAGTCGCAGGAAATAGTAGACAGTAAATTTCCAGCCTGGTGGGAAGTTGATTTCCCAGCACATTTGATTCCTCAGTACACAGGTCACCAATAGAGATGAGCAAACCGGGACAACCGAACCCGGTTTCGGTCCGAACTTCCGGAAAAGTTCGGTTCGCAGCGAATCCGAACTTCACCGGGTTCGGCCGAACCCGTTTTGACCGAACCCGGTCAAAAATATTATAAAAATCGGCAGCCACTTGTCTCTATCAATCACTGATAGAGAAAAGAGGCTGCTGATTAAAAATAAAAGAAAAAGCATTTCATACGTACCTGCTCGTTGTCTTGGTGACGAGTCCTTCTTCTTCCTCCAGGCCGACCTTCTTTTCTGACGCGGCAGCCTGTGATTGGCTGCAGAGGCCTCTGCAGCCTGTGATTGGCTGCAGCGCTCACATGGGCTGCATCGTCATCAAGGAATGTTGGGCCGGATGTCGAGAGGGACGCGTCACCAAGGCAACGGCCAGGAGACCGGACTGGAGGAAGCAGGGAGTTCTCGGTAAGTATGAACGTGTTTTTTTTTTTACAGGTAACTCTATATTGTGATCAGTAGTCACTGTCCAGGGTGCTGAAACAGTTACTGCCGATCAGTTAACTCTTTCAGCACCCTGGACAGTGACTATTTACTGACGTCGCCTAGCAACGCTGCCGTAATGACGGGTGCACACATGTAGCCACCCGTCATTACGGGGCCTCATGCACACGACCGTAAAAACACCCGTTATTACGGGTCGTAATTACGACCCGAAATAGTGGGTCCATAGACTTCTGTTAGCCACGGGTACCTTCCCGTTTTCTCACGGGAAGGTGCACGTGCCGTTAAAAATATAGAACATGTTCTATTTTACAGGCCGTGCTCGTAATTATGACTCGTAATTACGAGCACGGCCGGGCACGGCCGGCCACGGGCAGCCGGCCGCTTTTGCGAGCCGTGCTGTCATTATAAAGTATAGCAGCACTGGCCGTAAAATAGAAAAATAGAAAATGTTCTATTTTTTTAACGGCACGGGTACCTTCCCGTGAGAAAACGGGAAGGTACCCGTGGGTAACAGAAGTCTATGAGCCCGTTATTGCGGGTCGTAATTACGACCCGCAATATCGGGTGTTTTTACGGTCGTGTGCATAATGGGAGCACGGCTCGGAAAAACGACCAGCTGCCCGTGGCCGGCCGTGCTCATCTCCTGAAATACTCTGTGCTGCCTTAAACTCTGTGGACAGGTCAGGATCCTGTTTCTTTTAAATGCTGCTAGGGAACCCGCTCGATCCACTATATAAGGCTGCGCTACAGTGCAGCATTTAAAAGAAACAGGATCCTGACCTGTCCACAGAGTTTAAGGCAGCACAGAGTATTTCAGGAGATGAGCATGCAGATTCAGTGCTGCTGTGAACTCTGCTCTTACCATTACGTAGCTCTCAGTCTGTTACCTCTCCTCCACTACTGTCCTCAATAACACCTTCACATGATTGGCAAGTCACCACGTAATGGTAAGAGCAGAGTTCACAGCAGCACAGAGTATTTCAGGAGATGAGCGTGCGGATCTTGTGCGCGGTGGTGACTTGCCAATCATGTGAAGGTGTTATTGAGGACAGGAGTGGAGGAGAGGTAACAGACTGAGCTACGTAATGGTAAGAACAGAGTTCACAGCAGCACAGAGTATTTCAGGAGAGGAGCGTGCAGATTCAGTGCTGCTGTGAACTCTGCTCTTACCATTAAGTAGCTCTCAGTCTGTTACCTCTCCTCCACTCCTGTCCTCAATAACACCTTCACATGATTGGCAAGTCGCCACGTAATGGTAAGAGCAGAGTTCACAGCAGCACAGAGTATTTCAGGAGATGAGCGTGCGGATCTTGTGCGGGGTGGTGACTTGCCAATCATGTGAAGGTGTTCTTGAGGACAGGAGTGGAGGAGAGGTAATTAAAACCACAGAAAAGGCCATACTCACAGATTAGGTGGTGGGTAAAAAAAACCCGTTCCAAACAGGACGCAACCAGGTCAGAGAATGCTGTTGAAGGGAAGTGCCCAGGTGTGTTTAAATAATGATAGCCACTCCCACTAACCTTGAGGGGAGTGGTGTGTTGGGCATGGAAGTAAATGTGTAATAATAATAAATAAATAATGAAGTACTGTGTATAGTGTACATGTGAGGTATAGGGGACATGACTAAGTGTAGTGTGTAGAAATCAGGGCTGTGAGTGAAACAAAAACGTGAGTGTGGTGTGTAAAACATGGAGGCATAGTGTTTGCATAGTGAGGCACAGCATATATCGCCGAGTAGCAGCCTATTTAGAACGCCCATACTGTACGAGAGCGGGCTGCCCTGCATGCAGTGCCAAACATCCGCACACCAGGCTATCCCAGCATCATAAGAACCGGGCGCGTCCTGAAAAAAAGTATGTACAATGTAAGTAACCATGAAAAAACATGGGGTATTAGTTGTTGTTTTGGCCAAAAAAACGCAAGCTCGCAATCCACGTCACGGATCCCCACACTTGCGAGTCCCTACCTAGAACTTTTCGTTCCAAAATCTAAGATATGCAAAAAAAATGGGACATAGAATATAATTAAAACCACAGAAAAGGCCATACTCACAGATTAGGTGGTGGGTAAAAAAAACCGTTCCAAACAGGAACCACCTAATCTGTGAGTATGGCCTTTTCTGTGGTTTTAATTACATTCTATGTCCCATTTTTTTTGCATATCTTAGATTTTGGAACGAAAAGTTCTAGGTAGGGACTCGCAAGTGTGGGGATCCGTGACGTGGATTGCGAGCTTGCGTTTTTTTGGCCAAAACAACAACTAATACCCCATGTTTTTTCATGGTTACTTACATTGTACATACTTTTTTTCAGGACGCGCCCGGGTCTTATGATGCTGGGATAGCCTGGTGTGCGGATGTTTGGCACTGCATGCAGGGCAGCCCGCTCTCTTACAATATGGGCGTTATAAATAGGCTGCTATTCGGCGATATATGCTGTGCCTCACTATCCAAACACTATGCCTCCATGTTTTACACACCACACTCACGTTTTTGTTTCACTCACAGCCCTGATTTCTACACACTACACTTAGTCATGTCCCCTATACCTCACATGTACACTATACACAGTACTTCATTATTTATTTATTATTATTACACATTTACTTCCATGCCCAACACACCACTCCCCTCAAGGTTAGTGGGAATGGCTATCATTATTTAAACACACCTGGGCACTTCCCTTCAACAGCATTCTCTGACCTGGTTGCATCCTGTTTGAGGAGAGGTAACAGACTGAGCTACGTAATGGTAAGAGCAGAGTTCACAGCAGCACAGAATATTTCAGGAGAGGAGCGTGCAGATTCTGTGCTGCTGTGAACTCTGCTCTTACCATTACGTAGCTCAGTCTGTTACCTCTCCTCCACTCCTGTCCTCAAGAACACCTTCACATGATTGGCAAGTCACCACCCCGCACAAGATCCGCACGCTCATCTCCTGAAATACTCTGTGCTGCTGTGAACTCTGCTCTTACTATTACGTGGTGACTTGCCAATCATGTGAAGGTGTTCTTGAGGACAGGAGTGGAGGAGAGGTAACAGACTGTGAGCTACGTAATGGTAAGAGCAGAGTTCACAGCAGCACTGAATCTGCACGCTCATCTCCTGAAATACTCTGTGCTGCCTTAAACTCTATGGACAGGTCAGGATCCTGTTTCTTTTAAATGCTGCACTGTAGCGCAGCCTTATATAGTGGATCGAGCGGGTTCCCCAGCAGCATTTAAAAGAAACAGTGTGCGTGTTTGTGTATGTGTGTGTTTGTGTATATATGTGTGTTTGGGTATGTGTCTTTGTCTGTTTTTGTTTTTATATATGTGTGTGTGTGTGTGTGCGTGTGTGTGTTTATGTGTGTTTGTGTATATATGGGTGTGTTTGTGTATATGTGTTTGTGTATATGTTTGTGTACATGTGTGTGTATATATGGGTGTATTTGTGTATATGTTTGTGTGTAGATGTATGTGTGTGTTTATGTGTGTGTGTTCGTGTATATATGGGTGTGTTTGTGTATATGTGTTTGTGTATATGTGTGTGTTTGTGTTTATGTGTGTGTTTGGGTATGTGTGTTTTTGTTTGTATATGTGTTTGTGTATATGTGTGTATATGTGTGTGGGTTTGTGTATATCTTGTTGTGTTTGTGTATAACTGTGTATATGTGTTTGTGTATATGTGTGTGTGTGTGTGTTTGTGTATATGTGTGTGTGTGTGTGTGTTTGTTTGTGTATATGTGTGTGTGTGTTTGTGTATATGTGTGTGTGTGTGTTCGTGTATATGTGTGTGTTTAGATATGTGTGTTCGTGTGTTTGTGTGTTTATATCTTGTTGTGTTTGTGTATATATGTGTGTGTTTGTGTATGGTTGATTGTTTGTGTGTGCGTGTATATATGTGTGTGCGTGTATATATGTGTGTAGGTGACTAGAAGTATTGGTATTGTTCACATTGATAACTGTTTTTTTATGTTGTTGCAGATTTTGATGTACCGATTGGACTACATCTTCGATTCGTTGGACTACTGCGTAGATCTACGGTTTTTCTAATTTTAATAAAATGGTTAACGAGGGTTTTGTTGGGGATTTCTTATTTCAATAAAAAAGAATTGTCTTTGTGGTTTTTTTTAAACTTTATTCGTGCCTAGATAATGGCAGTTGGCTGATTGACAGCGTCCATTATTAAGGCGGTACTTAGTGTTAGCCGATGCAGAGGCTAGCACTAACCACCCATTATTACCCCGGTACCCACCACCACCAGGGGTGCCAGGAAGAGCTTGGTACGATCCAGTACCCGACCATCTGTTGTGATGGTCGGGTACTGGGGCGGCCGTAGGCTGGTATTATGAGTCTGGGAAGGGCCAAAAACAGTGGACCTTCCCACCCTTGTAATGCTAGGCTGCTGCTGCTGTGTTGTATCGGGCTGGTTATAAAAATGGGCGGGGGGACACCCACGTTGTTTTTTTTTTAAATTTAACAAATTTAACAATAGACGGGTCCCCCACATTTTTAATAACCAGCCATATACAAGGCCGCAGCAGTCTGGCATTACATGGGTGGGAAGGGCCACTGGTTTTGTCCATTCCCAGGCTAATAACACTGTGTTGTATGTGGCTGGTTATGATAAATTGGGTGGAACCCCATGTCTTTTTAAAAAAAAAAAATAATAATAATAAATAATTAAAAAAAAATGACTTGGGGTCCCCCCCACTTTTATAACCAGCCAGATACAACACAGCAGCAGCAGCCTAGCATTACAAGGGTGGGAAGGTCCACTGTTTTTGGCCCGTCCCAGCCTCATAATACCAGCCTGCGGCCGCCCCAGAGCCCGAACATCACAACAGATGGTCGGGTACTGGATCGTACCGGGCTCTTCCCGGCACCCCTGGTGGTGGTGGGTACCGGGGTAATAATGGTGGTTAGTGTTAGCCTCTGCACCGACTAACACTAAGCCTCGCCTTAGTAATGGATGTTGTCACTCAGCCAGCGGCCATTACTAAAGTTGTAGTAATAAAATTTTAAAAGAAAAAGACAAAGATATAGATAAAATATTTTATTGAAATAAAGCACCCCCAACACAACCCTCATTAACCATTTTATTGTAGAAAAAAAAACGTCATCTAAGTAGTCCTCGAAACCGACGTAGTCCAAACACCAAACCTGTAAAAAATAAATAAAATAAAAAATGAACTAAAACATGTCGTAGGCTTAGATTCAGTTTAATGTGTGATACTGACTGTTATACCATGTATAGAAGCCCGCCGCGAAGTTGACTTAGATACAGGGCGCCAGCAGACAGTATCATACATGGCCATACAGACATATATACAAACAAACAAACAAACAAACATACATGCAAAGATACATACATACATATATACAAATATACATACATATATACAAGCATGCACATATATACATGCAAA